>NC_038241.2:3328707-3466019 GCF_000004515.6 Glycine max
TTACCCCCAGCTGAAGCATCCAAGAGCTGCTTAGATTGTGGTCTCAACCTATCTATGAATATGTTAAGATGTATTAGTTTCAAAAAACCATGAGTGGGAGTCTTCCGCAATAAACCTCTAAATCTTTCAAGTGCCTCACTCAATGATTCATCTGGAAACTGGTGGAAGGAAGAGATAGCAGCTTTGCCTTCTGCAGTCTTCGATTCAAGGAAGTACTTCTTCAAGAACTTTTCCACTACTTCATCCCATGACTTTAGACTTTTTCCTTTAAAAGAATGAAGCCATCTCTTAGCTTCTCCAGCTAAAGAAAATGAGAACAGACTCAACCTGATTGCATCTTCAGGCACACCAATCGAATAGTATTGCATATTTCAATGTAAGTGGCCAGGTGTGCGTATAGGTCTTTATTTGGTAGACCATGAAATAGATTATTTTGAATCAGCTGTATCAAAGAAGAAGGATATGTGATTGTTTGTGCTTGAACCTCTGGCTGTGCAATACTGGTGAAAAATTGTGGCACAATAGAACTTGAATAATCCTCCAAGGTTACTCTTCTTGGCTCTTCAGCCATGATTGGGTCTTCAACAGGTTCTATATGACAATGCCCTGCAACAGGAAAATTAGAAGATGCCTTGGAAGATCGAGGTTCTTCTTCTGGAGTTGCTGCTACTTCCAAGTCTTGCAGAAATTTTTTGATTCTCTCTGAATTATGCCTTCTACAAGTGGCGTTAATCTCCAAATCAATGGGGATCAAATCACCTACAGTAGATCTTCTTTGCATACAAGAAAACAAAACAACAATTATCCAATTCAAAAGAACAATGAATTTACAATAACAAAAGTATACACAAGAATCAATGAATCAAACAGAAAATGATAAAAAGCAATGCCGTAAAACTGAACTAAACTCTTCTAATGAATCTAGTTCCCCGGCAACGGCACCATAAATACTTTTGTTGGATTTCCCCTGCAGTCACTTTTTGGTCCAATTTTTCCTTTATACAAATATGTTCAAGGGAAATCCGATTCACCGGAAAGCGCACTAGGTCGTCAAGTATTTAAAATTAAAACGGATGAATCCGAGTATCGAACTCAGGGAACTAGTATTAGACAGGGTTAAGTTCAGAAATAAGGCATTGTTGAAAGAAACATTGATAATTAATGGTTTAGAAAAAAAATTAAACTAAGTCTAGGCTAAAAACAGTAAAAATGCAAGTAAGTAAGATTGACAACAATAGGTAAAAGTGTTGGGTCTTTCTAACAAACAAGTTGATGCATATAAGGATATTTCTCTAATCAATCATGCTTTTGTGTTCTATGTTGTAGCCTAAAGTACTAAACCCCGATCCCTCATTAGGCTAGCTTAACTCAAGCTTCGTCCTTAGATCCCTCTTGTTGGACTAGGCTTAACTTAAGCAGCCCTTGTAGGTTTAGAATAATTTAAACTAAGCTTCATCCGCAGATCCCTCATTTAAGACTAAGCTCAGCTTAAACTGCTTACGTAAGTTTAGACTAATTTAACCTATACTTTCTCCTCAGATCCCTCTTGTTGGACTAGGTTTAGATTAAACAACATTATCATCACAACATATTAAGAAACTAAAACTTAATCCGCGGATCCCTCATTTAAGACTAAGTTTCAATCCTGCTTCTATCAAGTTCTAAGGCAACAGTACATTTCCCAATGCTAAAGTCACCTAACTAAACATACAAATGGGTGATCAGAGTAAGAGCATGCAGAAATTAAGCATTGAACACAGAAAACACAATCAATTAGATATTAAAGTAATTACATCAGCTGTTCCTTAGAAATTCCCAACAAGAGTATTTAGACAGCCATATAGAAAAACCCTAACACAATTGAGATTAAGAGTAGAGAATAATTGTTCCTTACACAAGAAGGGGGATCCCTCCTCCTCTTCTCAGCCTCTCACAATCACTCTGCAACTCACTAATCTCTTTTTAATTACAAAACCTAGGTCTCTTTGCAAAAGTTGCTCCTCTTGCTACCTCTAGAGCTCTTTTCTCGAAATAGGCACTGTGGTGTGCTCTAGAATTCTCTAGATCATTGTTAAAAATTTTGTACCCTAATTCTACATAAGACAAGCTTTAAATAGGCTCTAAATCCACGACGTTGCGCTTAGCGCCACCCTCGTGCTTAGCGTGTGTAAGTGGATTTGAGTTAGCACCAATCATGCGTTAAGCCTGGCTGAAGACAACCGCTGCGCTTTGCAAGCAGATCTCATGCTTAGCACACGGCCTTGATATTGATGCTCTGCCATATTCTTCTATCGCGTTAAGCGCACTGAAGTTGCGCTTAGCCCAAAAATGGTGAGCTTAGCCCAACTGCCACTTTTGCCACTTCATTACTTAGCCTCTTTTAACCTGAAATTTGTACAGATTTTATCATTAATTCCAATGGAAAGTATTCTAGAGATATATTTAACAATAAAACAAGATTTATTTACTAATTACTACAAAATAACCATAAATTAGGGAACTGTACAAGTTTTGGAAAAATTTTTCTATACAAAAGTTAGTCATATAAGACGACTAACAGTGGTAAAGGTTCAATTGATGGTTAAGTCTAGAAGGATTTGATTTTTATTGTAGGCTTTTTGGTTTTGAGTGCATGGTTTGAGTCAAAGTTTGAACCCGTTCTCTTTTTGGGGTTAGATGGAGGTTGGGTTCTTGGCTTTTTGGCTGAGGTTGGGGGTTTGGGGTTAGAAGATGGAGGGTGATCTTTTCTTTTGGTGGGTAGCTTGTGTCTAGGTTGGCTTGACTTGGCTAACTCCTCCTGTGTCTGTTGAGAAGACACACTCCAAACTCAAGATTTAAAGGATTAGCTTGAGTTCCTACAGTCTGATCAACATAAAAAGAGGAGTCTTAATCACTTTCTTCTTCACTTTTTTTTTATGTGGCTTTGCATATACTATGGGAATTTCCTAGTAATTCCCAATTTTACAAAGGTTTCCCCTTGCAACCGAGTGGCTCCAGATGATGGCTCCATCAAAGAATCCTCCACTCCAGCTAGCCTCAGAATCTAGGTGAAGAGCATTCCATAAGGAATAAGATTTTTCTCCACCTTGAGGTTGAACCTATCCTTGAAGGCCTACATTTAGTAAAAAAAGATGATCTCTGATAGATTCACCTTCTCACCTACCATGATCTTGCAGATGCAGAAATGGTCTCTATCACTCACATAGTGCCTTGAGTGTAGTCTAGGCATGACTGTGTTGAACAACACATTGTGGATCATCCTACATAAGTAGGTTAAGTTAGCTATCCTTAAGAAGGTGTTGAGAGCCTTATTACCATTTCTATCTGGGTGAGGCTTTCCATAAAGTAGTTTGTCCATAGTCTCCAAGGTTATCTCCTTCTCCCAATCTTTGCTCATGGTCAGACCATCCAAAGCACATGTAGACACAACAATAATGGTGGTTAGTGAAATCACCACTTGAGTCCTAACAAAAGTCCCTTTGATGTTGACTCCATCTTGCCTAGCAGTTTCCCAAAAGAGAGCATAGGGGCCATAGTGCCAAGTGTTGAAATTTTCCAAGAAAGAAGTCCAGCCCACCCTGTCAAATAGTCCTTTCACGTCAAAGCCTTCCTCCTTTAAGCTTTGAAAGTTTATCCACTTCCCAGGGATAAACCAGTCTTCAGGGAAAGCTTGTGAGGTATCTTCAATGTTGTTGAAGGAGGGGATGCTAGAGGACTCATTTTTCCTTGGAAGTGCCATTGTTCACAAACAGTTTTTGGAAAGAGACAAAGTTTTTGAAGTCTATGAGTTCTCAGACAATGATTTTTCACAAGCACAAATACTTTTAAGAACTATTTTTTAATCATGGCAAGAATTGCGGCACATGTTTCTCAATAAAAAAACATTAGTCCCAATAGATTAATGATAAGAGAGTAACACGATGCTATTGTCAGAAAATAATATTTCATTAATCTGATAAACTAGTCATATTTAAATGTTCTCTTATATAGATAAAGCATTCTTCATACAAAGGCTTAGTGAAGATATCAGCCCATTGATGATTTATATCTACATACATTATATCAAAAACTACTTTTTGCACATAATCATAAATGAAATGATGTTTTATCTCAATGTTCTTAGCCTTTGAATGATGTATGGGATTTTTAGATAGGCTGATCGCACTAGTGTTGTCACAATATACTGGTATATTATTTTCAATACTAGAGAAATCTTCCAATTGATACTTTACCCATAACAGTTGTGAACAACAACTTGCAGTAGACACATATTCATCTTTAGGTGTAGACAAAGCAATGGAGTTCTATTTCTTGCTTGCCCAAGATATCAAACAAGGTCCAATATAGTGGCATCATCCATTTATGCTATTTCTTTCTACACTGTCTCCTGCATAGTTTGCATCATAGTGTCCTACTAACATGAAATCTTGATTTTTCTTATAAAAAAAACATTGGTTAGTGGTTCCTACTAGATAACTTAAGATCTTTTTTATAGCCTTTAGATGTGATTCTCGAGAATCAAACTGAAATCTAGCACACAAACATACAATAAAAAAAAGAGCTCAGTCTTTCATACCAAGCACGAGGTGCCTATTGCAGACCATACAAAGCCTTTTGAAGTTTGAAAGCATGGTCTAGAAGTGTATGATCCTCAGAGCCAAGAGGTTGTTTGACATACACTTCCTCTTCAGTAAAGTCATTCAAAAATGTACTTTTGACATCCATTTGGAAAAGCTTTATGTTTTTATGAGCAGCAAAGGCAAGCATGATTCATATAGCTTCAAGTCTAGCAACAAGAGAAAAGGTTTTAGTGAAATCAATACCTTCTTGTTGGTTATAGTCTTAAGCTACTAACCTAGCTTTGTTTCTTACCACCATTCCTTATTCATCTAGTTTATTTCTAAATACCCATCTTAGGTTCTATTTCAGACACAACAACACATGAAGCAAGATCTTTCAATGATGATCTAGATTTGAGTCCTTCAGTTTAATCTCCAATGATATAATCTTGTGGATGATGGTGCATAAACTTCTAGTCCCTCGTTTGTGGTTTATGATTTGAGGAAGAATTTCATCAGACTGCTTAATCTCTCTTTCTTTAGGGGTTACAAACGATCTTCAAGATCTTATAACTTCTTATTAGACATTAGTCCATCATTGAATTTAACATGGATGGATTCTTCTACAACTAAAGTTCTAGTATTAAAAACTCTATATGCTTTAGATGTATAAGAAAAGCCAAGAAAAATCCCTTTATCCACTCTAGAATCAAACCTAGTAAGTTGATCTTTAGTGTTCAGGATAAAGCACTCACATCTAAACGGATGAAAGTATGAACTATTGGGTTTTCTCCCTCTCCATAATTCATAAGGAGTCTTTTTGATCAATGGTCTAATCAATATTCAGTTCTTAACATAGCATGTTGTATTTTAACTATTTCTGCCTAGAAGTGCTTAGGAAGTGAGTTTTCATAGAGCATGGTTCTAGCCATCTCTTGTAGAGTTCTATTTTTACTTTTTACTACCCTATCTTGTTGAGGTGTTCTCAGTGAAGAGAAGTTGTGGAAAATACCATTCTTTTCATAGAATGCTCTAAACTCAACACTTTCAAACTTAGTTCCATGGATACTTCTGATAGAAGAGATAAAAAAAGCCTTTTTTTTGTTTTGAACTCTTTTACAAAATATTTCAAAGACCTTGAAAGACTCATGATTATAAGCAAGGAACTATACCCAAGTATATCTTGAATAATCATCAACTATGGCAAAGCCATATTTTTTTCCTCCTAGACTTAACATTTTGGTTGGTCCAAATAAATCCATGTGAAACAGCTATAACAGTTTGGAAGTGGAAACGACATCTTTAGTTTTAAATGAAGTTTTGATTTGTTTCCCTTTCATCTTCTCTGGATAGTTGACATGTTACATTTTGTTGACTAAGATCTATTAGATCAATCTCATATAAATTGTTGTGTTGTCTGGCAATAAAGAATGACTTGCCATATTTTGTCTTGACTATATGCCTATTTTTGTTGAAGGAAAAAATATAACCACTATCACAAAATTGACTTATGCTAAATAGTTTATACTTTAGACCTTCAACATATAATACATTGTCTATGGAGGCTTGAAAGGGAATACCAATTTTACCAATACAAGAGATCTTTCACTTACCTATGCCTCCAAAGAAAACTACTCCTCCTTCAAGTGGCTTTAGGTCTAGTAACATAAACCTTTCCCCTATCATGTGTCATGAGCATCCACTGTCCAGGTACCAACTTAAACCTTGGCCTTTTCCTATGGATATTGTTCGCTTCCGGAAAGTGCATCGGATCGCGCAAGTAGTATAAAACCGTAAGAACCGTGTATCAAACTCTCGGGGAACTTGTGTTACTTGGTAAAGCTATTTCAGTGAATAGGTGTCTAGTGTGAAAAGAGATGTGTTTACTATGAACAGGTGTGTAAACTAACTATTAAAAAGGAAAATCACGTGAGTAATGATGTGTAAAGTCAAATAGACGACACGTTGGTCTTCCTAATAGGTGCCTGATGTTAAAAGGATATTCTCTACTTAACAAAGCTCATGCATTCTATGGTGTCTCCTGAAATGCTAAACCCCAATTCCTCATGATAGTCTAGCCTAATCCTGATCAAGCATCGTCCGCAGATTCCTCTTGTCGGACTAAACTCGACCAAGACCGCATTAAGACAAACATACAACAACTAGGTTACCGTAGCCCGATTCCTCATGAAAATAGATAAACCAGCCCCATCCTATCAAGTTCTAAGAATTAGACCAGTTTCCACTGTTGAATAATCCTAAAAACACATGCATGTACGGATCAAGGCAAAAGCATGGTAGAATGAAGTTCTGATAGCACAATGAACACACAAAACATCATTAAATAGATATATAGGTATTTACATCAAGTACCTACAAGGAAGAACCAACAGAGGATTTAGCTATCCATAACTGGGAAGCTTCCTTTACAACAAAGAGAAGAGAAAGATGAAGGATTGAAGAAATACAAGTGGTGAGGATGTCTCCTCCATCTCTAGAACCTCATAATTACTGACAAACTCATCTCAAGCTCTCAGGACGGCTTCCTCTTCCAGCTCTGGTCTCTTTAGGTCTCCATACAGCAAAATCTCTCAAACTCTCTAGAACTTGGACCTTTCTCTCTCTAGAATCTCTCACATGCAAAAGCTCCTTGAGAAAATGGCCAAACTGATGAGAATCCTAAAACTGTCAAAATACAGGGACCTATGACCAGGAGTAGGACCAAACAGTCAGTGGATATCCTTCAACAAATGGTAGTAGGCATACTTAGCAAGGCCCAAGTGGAGAAGGACAAAAGCTCAAATGGAGAAGGACGAAGGCCGAAGTGGAAAAGGACGAAGCCCCAAGTAGAGAAGGATGAAGGCCTAAGTGGAGAAGGACGAAAGCCCAAGTGGAGAAGGGCGAAAGACCCAAGTGGAGAAGGATGAAGACCCAAAAGCAAAGGCACTACTAAGCATATTAATCATTGCTGAAGGCCCAAGATTAATTTGAAGGCCCAATATGTTCTATTTTTAATTTATAATTATTTTTGTAGTAATTTTGGCCCAAACTGTTTTGAAGGCCCATGTTTACTTATTTTGTCAAATACACTATAAGTATTAGTTTTCTTTTTTCAATAAAAGAAATTTTGGCATTTTCATAAAATTTGGTGAGAGCTTCTCTCTGGGTTCCTTCTTGAACCAATCTCAGACTTATCAAGGTAATCCTTGTGGCGTCTACCCTGACATATCTTCCTTCACTGGAAGTGGTGTCATCCAAAATCTCTGTAGCCTGTATCAAGCGATCCGCTCCTAGTCAGGATCACATCATCTGGTATCAGAGCTTCGGCTCTTGATACAGGTTCTATCCTATCCTATTCTTTTTCTTTGTAATTTGTCCAGGTTTGTGTTTTGTCCTTGTTTTGTTATTTGCGTTCTTGTTTGCATCTTGTTTTGTTCTTGTTTACATCTTGTTTCGTTCTTGTTTGCGTCTTATTGCGTTCTGGTTTTTGTTCTTGTTTTGTTATTTGAGTTCTTGTTCTTGTTCTTGTTTCTTGTTTCTTTCAGACTTTGTGTAAAAAAAAATCTATTTGAAATCTGTTTGAACTCCATTTCAAGTTTAAAAAAAAGTTGCAGAAATTTTGAAAAAAAAAGAGAAGAAAAGAAGAAAAAAAAAGTGGGTGTTTGATCTTTGAACAAAAAATTGAGGCAGTTAGAGTCATTTTTTTTTGCAAGTCTGTTATTCAAATCTTTTTTATTCTATCTGTTATCTTATCTATTATCTTATTTGTTATCTTCCTTGTTTATTCTATTTGTTATCCAAATCTGATTTGTTATCTAAATCAAATCAAATCAAATTTTTTATCCAAATCAGATCTGTTATCCAAATCAAATCAAATCTGCTATCCAAATCAAATCTAATTTGTTATCCAAATCAAATCCAATCTACTATCCAAATCAAGTCTAATCTATTATCCAAATCAAATCCAATCTGCTATCCAAATCAAGTCTAATCTATTATCCAAATCAAATCCAATCTGCTATCCAAATCAAGTCTAATCTGTTATCCAAATCAAATCTAAATCCAAATCAAGTCTAATATGTTAACCAAAATCAAATCTGATTTGTTATCCAAATTAAATCTGCTACATAGTCTGTGATAATTAAACTATCTTTCTTGTTATATACCTTGTGTGTTTAATTTGATTCATCCAGGAACTTAAGAGGGAGTGAGTGGTAAAAGGAAAGAGTGAAAACATCACACAAAAGCCTATATTGAGAGCCTCAAACACGAGTGAACTACCATCAAAGAGAGAAACACGTGAGTAGAGTGTGGTGAGGTCCTGAAACTTTTGTTTAATTACTACATAAGATTTTCTTTTCTATTTATTATGGCAGGAGCTGGTGATGGTGGTGGTGATTATCATCAATTGGACGGATCTCAACGCTTATTACTGGACACGATGACTACACAAATGCAACAATGGCTGAACTGTAACAATGAAGAGCTCTACAAACGAATAGAAGGACTAGAGCACCAAATGAACCCAAATGCTGGGAGACCTTATGGTAGGAACAGAAGGGTCAATAATGGACCAAACCGAATAGAAGGGCATGACAAAATTGAGGGAGTAAAACTCAATGTTCCCCCTTTTAAAGGCAGGAGTGACCCAGACACCTACCTTGACTGGGAGATGAAGATTCAGCATGCATTCTCCTACAATGATTATCCTGAAGAGTAGAAGGTAAAGTTAGCATCAGCTACATTCTCAGACTATGCCCTTGTTTGGTGGAAGAAAAATCAAAGAGAGATGAAGAGAGAAGAAGGGCGGGAGATAGATACAGGACTGAGATGAGAAGGGTTATGCGAAAGAGGTATGTTCCAACTAGCTACAGTAGAACCATGTGATAGAAATACCAGAGGTTATCCCAGGGAAGTTTGATTGTTGAGGAGTACTACAAGGAGATGGAGATGGCACTAGTGAGGGCCAACATTGAAGAGGACACCAAAGCAGTGCATGATGGCTTCACCAACAAGATTTCTTTCCAGCACCATGACCAAAAAATTATTCTTAAACCTCTATCCCTCAGAGAAGTGTGTGATGACCAAATCAGAAGGAGAGAAAAGAGAGAACAAGAGAACGACAATAGTGAGGCACCACAGAGGAATAGAAAAAGGAAGAGTGATACACCTGAGAGATGGAGTGATACACAAGAGAGAGAGAGTGATAATTCTAATCAGTTAACTATTTATGTTTCTCCTAGTGTTCAACCCTTATTGCATGAATTTAAAGATGTCTTTCCCAAGGAGATTCCTCATGGACTGCCACCTTCAAGAAGCATAGAACATCAAGTTGATCTCCTTCCAGAAGCTTCATTGCCTAACAGGCCAACTTACAACAGCAAGCCCCAAGAAACTCAACATAAGGATGAACAGGCCAAAGTTGACTTTGTGAAAAGATTGTATGACCAAGTGAAGGTGCAAATTGCAAAGAAGAATGAAAGCTATGCCAAGCAACCCAACAAGAAAAGGAAGGAAGTGGTACTTGAACCCAGTGATGATCCTGGACATTTGAGGGAAAATATTTTCCAAGAAGGAGGGAATGATGAGAATCCTAAAACTGTCAAAATACAAGGACCTATGACCAGGAGTAGGACCAAACAGTCAGTGGATACCCTCCAACAAATGGTAGCAGGCATACTTAGCAAGGCCCAAGTGGAGAAGGACAAAAGCCCAAATGGATAAGGACGAAGGCCGAAGTGGAAAAGGATGAAGCTCCAAGTAGAGAAGGATGAAGGCCCAAGTGGAGAAGGACGAAGGCCCAAGTGGAGAAGGGCGAAAGACCTAAGTGGAGAAGGATGAAGGCTCAAAAGCAAAGGCACTACTAAGCATATTAATCGTTGTTGAAGGCCCAAGATTAATTTGAAGGCCCAATATATTCTATTTTTAATTTATAATTATTTTCGTAGTAATTTTGTCCCAAACTGTTTTGAAGGCCCATGTCTATTTATTTTGTCAGATACACTATAAGTATTGGTTTTCTTTTTTCAATAAAAGAACTTTTGGCATTTTTATAAAATTTGGTGAGAGCTTCTCTCTGGGTTCCTTGTTGAACCAATCTCAGACTTATCAAGGTAATCCTTGTGGCGTCTACCCTGACTTATCTTCCTTCACTAGAAGTGGTGTCATCCAAAATCTCCGTAGCTTGTATCAAGCGATCCGCTCCTCGGTAATCCATGAAGCCGCACTATTTCTTTGAAAAACAAATCAGCCACAAGACAAGCGTCATCCACTTTCTTGCAAGGGATGAAGTATGCCATCTTAGAAAACCTGTCAACAACAACAAACAAAAAATCCTTTCCATTCCTAGATAGGATCACATCACAAACTCCCCTCTAAAATCTGATTTCAGGCTTAAATAGGTGGCTTTGTTTGAGCTCGTGCGCTTAGTGCAATTCTGAACCGCTTAGCGCGCATTAGTGATTTTCGGCTTAGCGTGGCTTTTCTCGCTCAGCGGATGGACCGAAGCGGTGTGCTTAGCAGGATGGCCCTTTGCTCAGCGAACAAGCACAATTCATCCTTCTTCCAGATTCTTCCTTGCGCTTAGCCGAGGAATGTTGCGCTCAGCGGATAGCTCACTAAGCCAATAGATTGGCTTAGAGAGAGGGTGAAAATCAACACTTCAAAACTTGCCTAATTATCCTGAAATTGAGAGAAAATGATTATTAAATACACAAAATGGGAGTACTATGTATTTATTACCTATCTTTAACAAAAAGTAATTACAACACTACAAAATAACCATAAATTGGAGGAGTTTGATACAATTTACACAAGTTTTATACATAAAAGTTAGTCGTATTCACCGACTAACAACTCCCCCAAATTTACAGTTTTGCTTGTCCTCAAGCAAATAAAAAACAGTTCACTGGTCCCCAAGTGACAATAACATGCTGTGACTATGTACAAAGGTGTATGCAACAAAAGTTACTGATTGCATGATAAGAGAATGAAGCAGAATGCCCTCATCACTTGTCTTTTACAAGGCATGCAGTTATCCAAAGAGAAGAATAAAATGTAACCTGAACAATTAGATGAAGTTAGGCATAAGACAAATATCAAGGAAAGTAGCTTAAACCATAGTCTCACGGCCACTGTTTCACTCACGCATAAGTGTTTAAGTTATTCATTAATAACAACTAGCAAGAGGTCCAATCTTTGCACTTCATCTCATGCCATAAAGTCAAAAAGGATTCTTTCTTGTTCTTTTGACTATTGAGAGCCACATATTTTTCTCTTCTAAGACCTTTGTCTTACTAGAGCTCTTGTTCATGAACCTTGAGGGTAGCAACAAGTTCCCTAAGAGACATAGAATCAAGATTCTTCAAGTCTCTTAGCACTATTACTTGTGGTCTCCAATTCCTAGATATACTTCTCACTATTCAACCCCTCCCTCTTTTAGTGTGTTTCTTGCAGTTTTAGTTTGTATAAGAGCTTGGCCTTAAGTGTTGAGTTTCTGGCAATACTAAGGAAAATATCCTATATATCAAAGATATGGAAGAAGGATTCACCACGAACAAACCACCTTTGTTCAGAGGGATAAATTATGACTATTGGAATGAACATATGATGGCCCATTTCAAATCTATTCATATAGATCTATGGGACATGGTGGAAAACAAATATTACATTCCACATGATGACCAGCTGAACGAGATTCCTAGAAGCCAGTGGACGAAGCAATAAAAACTTTGATTTTTGCTAAACTCCAGGGTTTGAAATATGATGTTGTGTGCTCTTTCAGAAAAAGAGTATAGCAAGGTACACAACTTCTGAAGTGCCAAACAAATGTGGGACATTCTGGCTATAACATATGAAGGCACGTCATAGGTAAAGAGGAACAAACTCAGTCTCGTCAACCGTAAGTATGAACTCTTTTCCATGGAAGAAAATGAAGACATACAATGTATGTTTGGATGTTTTCAAGCCAATCTTAATGAACTAAGATCCTTAGGTAGAACTTATGATAATTATGACCACATTGACAAAATTTTGAGAAGTATATCTAGGAATTGGAGACCACAAGTAACAGTGCTAAGAGACTTGAAGAATCTTGATTCTATGTCTCTTTGGAAACTTGTTGCTACCCTTAAGGTTCATGAACAAGAGCTCTAGTAAGAAAAAGGTCTCAGAAGAGAAAAATATTTGGCTCTCAATAGTCAAAAGAACAAGAAAGAATCATTGTCCAGAGAAGAAGTATAGAAAAGTTCCTTTAAAGCACATAAAGTAAATGATTCATTTGATATGAATATGAAGAAGACACAAACAAAGATGAGCTCGCCTTCATCTCTCCCAAAATCCATATGATGTGGAGAAACAAACGTGGTTCCAAGTCGAGAAGCTCCTCAAGAAGAATACCCCGAGACAAGAAGGAAAAAAACAAAAAGCTTCATAGTTTGCAATGAGTGCAAAAAACCAGAACATTTCAAGTCTGAATGTTCAGATTTAGAGAAAAATCAAGATATGAAGAAATTCTTTAGCACTAAAGAAAGGAAGGGGCTTATGAGTACATGAGAAGACCTGGACGACACTTTGTCAGAGAAAGACGATGAAGAAGCCAACATATGGATGATGGCGGACATAACTTTTGAAGGGTTTGAGTTATACCAAAAAGATGAGGTAAATTTTGATGATCCTGAATCTCTTAGAAAAGCTTATCATGAGCTTCTATCTTACTCATATATTGTCTCAAAAGCTTATAAAAACCTACGAAGAGATTTCAAGAATCTATCCCAAGATCATTTAAAACTTGAGAAAACCCTTTAGGGTTAAGCAGATGTTTCACTGGACGAGCCCACTCAGACATGTGAAGCTTGCATAACTCTTAAAGAAAAAGAGTCCAAGTTCTGTCTTGAGATTGAGACAAATGCCAGTGAAAAAGCTACCTTTCTTAAAAACTTTTAAGAGTTGGAAAATAAACTGAAAAATCTTCAAAAGGATCTAAAGAAGCTTAATGAACTTCATAATCATAAAAAAGAAGAAACATATGATCTTTGGAGAGAGTGTGCCAAACACACAAAGATTATGATGACCTTAAAATGAGTAAACATAATCTTTGGGTGGAATGTGAAGAACACGAGAAATCTATGAGTTTCTTGAATAATGAGCTTCTGAAGTATCAAGAACTTAAAGGTCAACCTCAAGATGTTGTCAAACTTCATGAGGAAATAAGAACCTTAAAGTCTACATTATCCAAATTTTTCAATGGAAGAAAAAAATCTTAACAAATTGTTAAGATACTATAGAAGTTCTTTAGATGAATTTGGAAATGGATATGATGGGAAAGTGAACTAGCTCCTATGTGGAGCTTGTAGGCCTTGGATCTTCTTCATCAATGGAGTCCTTTGCTTCTTGAAATCAATGGCAGTGGAATGGAGAAGGAAGAAAGAAAATTGGAGGCACCACTTCAAGGAGAAGATAAGTCAAGAACAAGCTCACCACCATAGGAAGCCATGGATAAGAGCTTGAAGGTAGGAGAAGATGAGTGGAGGGAGAAGAAGGGAAGGAGCACTAAATTTTATGCCTCAAATGAGGTCTTAACTTTGAAGTGTAATTCTCAAATGATCAAAGTTGAAAAAAATGAACACACATGACCTCTATTTATAGCCTAAGTGTCACACAAAATTGGAGGGAAATTTGAATTTCACTTGAATTTGAAATTGAATTTGTGGAGCCAAATTTTGGAGCCAAAATTTCACTAATTATGATTAGTAAATTTTAGCTATGGTTCAGCCCACTAATCCAAGATCAAGTCCAAGATTCTCCCTAAATGTGATTAGGTGTCATGAGGCATGTAAAGCATGAAGAACATGCACAAAGTGTAACTATATGATGTGGCAATGGGGTGTAGCAAGCAAATGCTCACCTCCCCCTCTAAAATTTAATTGGATTTGGCTTCTCCCAATTCAATTAAATTTATTTCCCAACACACACATCAAATATTCACTTAATGCATATGAAATTACAAAACTACTCCTAATACAAAAACTAGTCTAGGTGTCCTAAAATACAAGGGCTGAAAAATCCTAATTTTCTAGGGTACCCTACCTACATTATGGAGCCCTAAATACAAGGCCCAAAAATAATGAAATCCTAATCTAATAAGTACAAAGATAAGTGACCTCATACTGAGCTCATGGGTCCAAAATCTACCATAAAGCCCATGAGAATCCTAGGGCCTTCTCCTACATCTTTGACCCAATATTCTTGGAGTCTTCTATCCAATACCCTTGGGGGATAGGATTGCATCAAAAGGTATTTTTTCACGATGAAGACACAATTGTATGTTATTCCTGTGGAAAAATTGGGCATGACATCCAGATGCAGGAATCGTCCTAAGAAGGGTTCACCTAATCCTTTCACGACTAACACAAAAGGACCCAAAAAGATTTAGGTACTTGAGAAAATAATTTTTCCTGTTAGAAATGTCCTTGATAGTTAGAAATAGACACATGTCATGGTACCTGGACAATGGTTTCTTGCAACACATAAGGGAGAAAAGTCTATGTTCCAATGCTTGACTCCCTATCATGATGGAACAGTCACTTTCGAAGGGAATAAAAAAGGTAGAATAACTGAAATAAGCAAGATAGGTATTCACCTTTATGCCTCCATTGATAAAGTTCTATTTGTTGAAGGTCTTGAACATAATCTACTGAGCATAAGTCAATTATGTGATAGTGGATATGGTGTCTCCTTCAACATGGATGAGTGTGTCGTCCTATATGATGATGGGTCCTTTTTATTCTTTGCCAAGAGAAAAGGAAACCTCTATAAGATAAGATTGGGGGAACTCTCAAATCAAAAGGTGTCATGCTTATTGTCTATAAAAGAAAATCACTAGTTATGGCATAGAAAACTTGTCTCTAAACTGCAGAAAAATAACCTCGTAAGAGGTTTACCAAGTATGTCATTTAAGGATGATTTGCTTTGTGAGACATGTTAGAAGGGGAAAAAAATTAAAAACTCTTTTACCAGTAAAAACACTATTTCCACCTCTAGACCTCTCCAACTATTACATCTTGGTTTATTTGGTCTAACCAAAACTGCGTCCACCGATGGTAAGAGGTATAGACTTGTCATAAAGGATGACTACTCTAGATAGACATGGGTTATGTTCCTAAACCACAAGGATGATTCTTTTGATATCTTTAAATTTTGTAAATGTTTTCAAAATGCAAAAGGAGTATGCATTACTTCAATCAAAAGTGATTATGGGCGTGAGTTTGAAAATGACAAGTTCCAACTATTCTATGAAGAAAATGTAATCCTTCACAATTTTTCAACACCAAGAACTCCTCAACAAAATGGAGCAGTTGAAAGAAGGAACAAATATCTCCAAGAAATAGCTAGAACCATGCTAAATGATAATTCGGTCCCTAAGCATTTTAGGGCTGAAGTAGTGAATACTGCTTGTTACCTTTAAAATAAAATTTACGTAAGACCTATCCTGAAAACTCCCTATGAATTGTAGAACTGACGGAACCCAACATATCATATTTGCATCCATTTGGATGGAAATTTTTTATTCTCAACACAAATGTTAGTCTGGGAAAATTTGATTCAAAAAGTCACAATGAGATATTTCTTAGATATTTTGAAACTTCAAAGGCATTTAGAGTGTACAACTAAAGAACCTTAGTTTTTAAAGAAGCAATCCATATAAGATTTAATGAAAATAAGCTTGAGAAAGATTTATTAGAGCTAGATGAGTCTTTTGTAGATTTACGATAGCTCTATAGCAACTAGCTCATCCAGATAGGATCCAAAGATAATAGCGTGCACTCAACAAGAAACTCAAGCTAATGTAAGATAACCCACTAGATGCATCATGAGAATGAATCATGCAAAAAGTAATATCATAGGTGATCCAACAAATCATGTTTAAACAAGAATTTCACAAAGAACACAAGGACACACTGCACTGATCTTTGAAATGGAACCCAAACACATTGATGGGGTCATGCAAGACAACAACTGGGTGAAAAATGATGCAAGAGCTTGACAATTTTTAGAAGAATGATGTCTAGAAGCTAGTCAAACTACAAAAAGGAAAGAAAATAGTAGAAGCAAAATGGGTCTTTCGCAACACACTGAATGAAGATGGTAAGGTTGTGAGAAACAAGGCAAGGTTAGTTGCAAAAGGTTACTCACAACAGGAAGATATAAACTACAAAGAATCCTATGCACCTGTTTAGAAGCAATGCACATCTTACTTTAATTTCTAAATGAATTAATCCAAAAGGAAGTTTATGTTGAACAACCTCCTAGATTTGAAAGTGAAACCTTTCCTCAACATGTTTTTAAACTCTACAAAGCCATATATTAACTTAAACAAGCTCCTAAAGCTTGGTATGAAAAAAATAAGTTCATTTCTCTTGAAAAATGGCTTTGAACAAGGAAAGGTTGACACAACTCTTTTTCACAGAATCTATGATTCTCAGTTTTTATCAGTACAAGTGTATGTGGACAATATAATTTTTGGTGCTACTAATAAAATGCTCTATGAAGATTTTTCTAAGTTAATGCAGACTGATTTCAAAATGAGCATAATGGGAGAGCTGGAATTCTTTCTTGGATTGCAATTAAAGCAAACACCCTAAGACATTTACATTCGTCAGACCAAGCATGTTAAAGAATTCTTAAAGAAATTCAACATGAGTGATGCAAAATAGATGAAGACTCCTAGGCATCCCACTACATATCTTGGACTGGACGAGGAATCGGCAAAGATGGATGGGACTCAGTACAAAGCAATGATTGGTTCATTGCTCTATCTCATTGGGTACAAGCCTGATATTTTGTTTAGTGTTTTCCTAAGTGCAATATTTCAAAAAGAACCAAGGGAAGTCCATTTAACTGCAATTAAAGGTATATTCAGATATCTAATTGGAACTCCTAACCTTGATCTTATATACAAAAGGAGAGAAAGTTTCAGACTCACAAGCTATTGCGATGCAGACTATGCTGGAGATAGAGTCAAAAGAAAAAGCAGACGTGGAAGTTGTCACTTTATAGGTGGCAACTTCATAACTTGGATATGCAAGAAGTTGGGCTCAACTGCATTGTCCTTTGCTGAAGTAGAATACATGCCAGCAACAAGTTGTTGCGCTCAACTTCTATGGATAAAGAGCCAGTACTATAATGTATGAGAGTTAAATTCATATCTTTTGTGATAATAGAGCTGCTATAAGTCTTTAAAAAAATCCAACATTACATTTGATAAATGTCAAATTTATCAGATTTTCATATGCATTTTGTAACGTTTATTTTGGCATTTTAGTTAATTTTATGCCTTGTTTTGAATCAAATTAGCTATAAGTTCAATTTTTTATTTTGTCTTAGGTAGAATTTTATGTTTTAGTTATTTTTAATGAATTTTTTTATACTTTTTTAGCAAAAACAAGTCATTTGGGCAAAAGCTCCTGAGGCCCAAAATCAATAGAAAGTTATAAAAGGAGAAATTGCAAAAGTTGAATATAAAAGCTAGGAAAATCATGAGCAAAATATTTTTCAAGGATAAATCAGCTGAAGAAGAAGATAATTACTTGAATTAATTAAAAATATTATTTGTTTGTAATTTCTTGTGATTATCTCCTAAATTTTTTCTAGCTACGATTCTATAAATAAGAGACTAGACATTCATTGTAACGTGTCGAAGTCTAGAGTAGTTCTTAGAATTACATTTTAGACTTCCACCTACTAGAAGTATTCATTATTCCATTAAACTCTCTAGGTTTCATTATATTATTTTTATGAGTGCAATTATTTCCACCTTGGCGAGGAAAGGATGAACTGTGTTTCACTTTCATTCTATCAATTAAATACTTCATCTTGAGTTCTTTATTTGTTTTCATACTTAATTCAATAATTGACTTGTGCTTTAGCGAGCCTTGTTGAAATGCGAACATGAATCAAGTACTTAATTTGGATTATCTTTGGGGACAGAATAATCTTGGTTAAGCCTCGCAAATTCTCAGCCATTAATGTAGATTGCTTGTGTCAGTATGTCCTAAGGATTGGGTATCAAGCAAGTAGTCTAGAATCTGCGATCAAGCGGGAGATGGGGTAGAACACATTCGTGAATTGGGGATGAGCAAGAGAAATGAGTAGAGAATTGTGAAGTTATAGCGGATCGAGCGAATTCCAAGTCAAAACATAGACATTCATTCATCAAGATTGACATCACCATCCAAGTCTAGTATTTCTATCTTTACTTAATTATTTTATTGTCATTTAATTTTTATTGCAATTTATTTTATGCTATTTATTTCTTGACAATCAAAAAAAAAAATACAAAAAACCTAGTTCTTATTTAAATAGTTACATGTAATTTCTCCTGTATTCTTTGGAGGACGACTTGGATGATAGTTCAGTTACTATATTATGATTGGGTTACACTTGGCCTATAAGTTGAATCTAACATGAAATAAAACCCTAACAACATTCCAGAGAAAGCATATAGAAATTAAACATCATTTTATAAGAGATCACATTCAAAATGGAACAATGAGTTTATAGTTTGTACTCACTAATGATCAATTTGCTGATATTTTTACAGCCATTAACTGAAGAAAGGTTGATTTTGTTAAGAAGTCAACTAGGAGTGATCTTTGTTAATGATTAACTTAATCTCTATATGTCCTCCACTAGTGCATCCAAGGACACATCTTCTGCTGGAACTTAACACACACTCATAACATTCAATATATGGACGACATAACATGAATTTTATTCTTATATATGAAACACAATGTTTTCATAGAGAAACATTGTAACACTTCATGTTGGGTCGGTTTTGGGAAGCAAGCCTAATGATTGTTTTTGAAAAATCCAAAAAGCCCACTATAAAACCTTATTACGTCAAAACCCTTGGCATTACACTCTCTCCGCAAACACCTCAATTTGTTCTTTAAGAATTCAAACCCTAGCTCTCATCTCTCTACAATGGCCTTTGCAAAAACCCTCGTTATTGAGACAATCCCAACCATGGAAATCACTAGCATTCACACAAACAATGAGCCATCCATCCATGTAGAACACTTTTTCGACATCCAAGAACTATAACAAGTGGATCTCAAGCTCAATGAAACCATATTGTTTTGTGGTGCCAGAAACTTTTTCAACAAACCACAAACCATCTACCCTGAACTGATAGGAACCTTCTAGAGACATCTTGAGTTCATTAACAAGAAGACTATGACCTCTAAGGTTTTAGGAGTGAAGGTGGTATTATCCTATGACACTGTTGCTAAGGCAACAAGATGTTTGCATGAGGGAAATACTTAACAGGAAAATTGGGTGAGGAACTATGACTCATATGTCACTAGAGCACTCTACAAAGACAATGCTGACAAGGATGGTGACCAAAAGATCATAGTATACAACCTGATGTGTGAGAAGGAAAAAATATGGGTCAACATTTTGAACAAGAGTGTGCTCCATAAAGCTAGTTCCAAAACAACCCTCTTTGATCTCCACAAGTTCGTGCTATTTCAATTGATGAAGAACCTTCCGTTTGACCTTCCACACACTATATACATCAACATGTTGAGGAACCTCGAAGGCTTAGGTGATCTAGATGACATCTACTATGCAGCCCTCCTCAACAAGCTCCTATGGGATCAATGAGTATACCATTTGTTCAACAAGATAGAGAAGGATTCTAAGCACACCCTGATAGTTAAGGGTTCAATGGTTGCTAAATAACAAAAGTTTAGCAAGACCTAAAAGCTATGAAGGTGGCTTTAGAAAAAAGCTTAAAGGAGGCTCCCAAAGTGGATGTGGACGTCATCAACCAAAGGAAACAGAAAAAGGATGGCCAAGGACATTGCTAATGAAGACCAAGGTCTGAACAACTTTGGCTTTTCAAGAAAAATTTAGAAGATCAAGGCTGAGCAACAGAAGATGAAGAAGACCAGAAAATAGTCACAAAGAGGTAAAGAAGAAGACGAGCTTCTGACCAAGGAGCACAGGACTACAAGAAGGCATGAGTTTTTTGCACCACTCCTGTGCATCCACCAATAGTGACCTTAGTCACACAAAGGTTGAAAGACCTAAGTGAGACTGATGAAGATGATGATGGGTTGGTGCGAGTGGCCCTATAAAAGAGGAAAGTTGCAGCTCTAGAAGCCTCTCATCCAAAGAAGGCCAAGAAAGCCTAACCATTCATAAACCACAGGCATTTATCATCTCCTCTATCATTCCACGACACATAAAGATGAGGGCGACCAAGGCTAACCCGAAGATTGGTGATAAAGAATGGGTGGTTTCATGCACTGGAAACACAGAAAATCCAACTTCTTTTTCATCAAATAGTGAGTCCACTGATGACAATCCTTTCTCGCTCCTCTGAAGAAATGCACTGTCCACACAATTGTGTCCACCTCTATCTTCTCTGCATCTGGACAGATTCAGAATGGTATCTCTAAGGGAACCATTAAATGATGGTCATAGGTTTCCTCTAGCCTTCATTAATGACAATCCTCATTGGCTAGCACCTAGAACTCAACAGCGAGTTCAACCTTCAATTGAAGTGACTCCCACTTAAACTTGGTGCAGTTTGCAAAAGCTGAAGGACAAAAAGAGCTTTCAAGGTCGCATCTCTTAGGAGCTATTCGCAAAGCAAAGAAGGGATCCTTTGCAAAAATTGGAACCTCCTAAGATACAATTTCTGATGAAGGTGTACTTGTTGATTCCTATTTCTAGACTCTTGCCAATGCATCCTGTCGATATAAAACTCCCACAAGAAGATCGTTCATCCCTTGGCAAGTTGCATGAACATATATACTTGCGAGATCAAACCACTGCGTACCCTCTTGGTCTGCACATCTTAAGGGCAATTGACATCAAGATGGTTGCTAATAGAGCTTGTCCGTGTCTACCGGTGTGGGATTCTGCTAAGAAAAAAGGATTTGAGCTATATTGCAAAGAAGAGATGCCTATAAGGAAGATGAAGGTGGAGATTGTGAACTTGCCGCTGAATTGGAGCCCTTTGTTTCATGGAAAGCAGCTGATACGTACTTCAAACGCTGATGATGCTAGGACCTTTTGGAGTCAGATTGTGTGGGTGGTCTCCAAAAAAGCCTCCACTTTTGGCTATAATGGAAGCGGCATTGTTGTGCATCGTGATGTTATTTAGGTATTACGACCTCTTAGGAAGTATCACTTTGATGATGCTTGCGTCTACTTTACCAAAGATGTTGATAGTTACTCCCCATATAATGTCTTCTCAAGCTTCCAACCATTCAATACGAGAGCACCTACAATTAGGAAAATATGTTAGAAGAATAGATGGTAGCTCATGTGACCAAGCTCCATGAAGCTCAATAGAAGAAGTTTGACAAAGATGTTGTTGTTGTTGTTAAAAAAGAAGTTCTTGCCTCCATCCAAGTTAAATCATTTGCTGAAGTTGTGGACGACACCATTGTGTGTAGGGTTATCATTGATCTTACAAACATTAGTATCATGGACAAAACTGGTGATACATCCAATGTAGTTGTGGTTGATGAAGTTGAACCACATATTCAAGACCCTGCGTCCAAGTAGTCTACAGCTTCCAATGAGGCCACTTCTCGAGATAAAGGTGAACATGACATTGTTATTGTTTATTCAACAAGTTCTGGCCCCACTCCTCTCAACTATGCACAACTCACCATTGTCACTAGTTATAAAGTCCAAGACATGATTGGCTAAGCCATCGAGTCATTTTCCGAACGCCAACCCCTAGAGAATGAGCAATTCAGGTTCTCCATGTAGAATGTGATTACAACCCAGTTTTCCAACCTTGGTGTCATACTTTTGCAAAACATTCAATAGGCTAAAGTGTCTATGCTTGTGTCAGACCCTAATTTTGTCCGGGGACTATCATTCAGTGATGTTTTAATTCTCACTAGCCGAACTGCGTTGTTCGACACCAGTTACTGCATAAAACGAAATATCGTTCAATGTTTTGCTCAAGAATGTGAAAGATACATAAAATAGGGGGCAAAATGGTATTTTCCTTGAGTTTCCTGGACCCTAGCTTGCCCAGGCTAGCCTCTGGCTCGCCTGGGCGAGTTGGTGACTTCAGGACTAAGCCTTAGCTCGCTTGGGCGAGCTCTAGCTTGCTTGGGCAAGCTGCAAGTGCCTAAAATTCCCCTTTTCCTATAAATAGGAGTGCTAGAGGGCTGAGGAGGGGTTCCTGCATTGAGTAGTGAAGGAAATTGAGAGAATTAAGTGAGAAGAAGAATAAAGAAGAGGAAATAAAGCTGAGGCGCTACCAATCACGAATGTGATCAATCTTTACATCGTTCCTTGTTCGGTGTTCTTCGTATGACCGTCGGTTAGTTTTGTTTTTAAGATTTG
Source organism: Glycine max (assembly GCF_000004515.6). Lineage (NCBI taxonomy): Eukaryota > Viridiplantae > Streptophyta > Magnoliopsida > Fabales > Fabaceae > Glycine > Glycine max. The sequence goes on from NC_038241.2 coordinate 3,351,651, forward strand.
AATGTGATCTATGCACCTTTAGGGCTCCCCCTTGTTGTTTTGTGCATATTCATTTCCTCCATCTATCATCAGTAAATTTCATTTTTTTTGTGAAGTTTAATCTTAACCAATCATTAGCGCTGTAAAGTTGTCTTTTAAAGACATTGAAAGTTAATAAAACCAATGCATAACTGAATTTTTTTCCATCAAAGTAACTTGAGATCATTCAAGGTCCAACGCCTTAATGACTCCTTTTGTTCTTATTAATTAAAAATGAACCTTTCAAAAGCATAAAAAACAATTTGACCCACAAATATTCTCACTTGTAAAGAACTACGTAGGTCTGAATTCCTCATCGCACCTGAGGATACATAGGAGCAAGGGTAGCCCCCTTGTCGACCCCAAAAAAATATGAAAAGGGAAAATAAATAATATTGAAGTCACGTTTTTGCACACTCGATTAAAGGTTGTCGTCCCTTGTGACAGGCGTGTGGGGTGCTAATACCTTCCTTATGCGTAAAAAACTTCCGAACCTTTTTTTTTCAAAAATTGCAGACATCTTTTTGATTTTTCTAATGTTTTCCTTAAATAAACGTTGGTGGCGACTCCCGCGCGTTCTCCTTTTTGGAAGATGCGTCTTTTTTTGTTTCGCCTCGCCCTCTCGTCGAAGGGTAGGTTACGACAAATGGCGACTCCACTGGGGACTTTGGTTAGAGAGTTAAGCCATATGATCAGTGTGTAATTTTATCGTGACTTTTTCTTTGTTTAGGTTCCCTTTCCTCTTTTATATTTTGTTTTGTCCATATTTGTATATTACCTTTTGCTATGATATATTGTTTGGTGTTTGTATGTCTATATATTACATTCGTAGTTAGAAATATTTGTTTGCTCTATGCACACATGGCACCTACACCTTTGCACACACATTGAGGTATTAGGCCCTATACCCTGGTCTGTGTGAGACATAGGGAGTGGAGGTCGATCTGTGGTCATGCTGGGTCTCCGACTCGCTTGATAACAGTAAAGCCTCATCTAGAGTTTTCCTCTTTTAATAATGCATTGTCGCTGGTAGTCCCTACCGCCTGTCATACCCTAATTTCGTATGAGGACTATCATATACTAACATTTTGATTCTTGCTAGTCGAATTGAGCTGCTTGACACCAGTTGCCTCAGGCTCGCCTAGGCCACCAAAATAACTTCATGGTGAAGTAACCAGCACGCCTGGATGAGCTAACTTCATCCCAAATGCCTTATTTTGCTATATATAGGCGTGAAGGGAGGTTGAGGAAGAGTTCCTAAGGTCTAGAGGTCCAGAATTGATAAGAAAGAAGAGAAAAGAAGAAGAAAAAAGAGAAAAACGTCGTTGAATTGCGACTGCAATCGATTTCTACATCATTCTTCGTTCTTCATCGGGTTAGTTTTTGCTTTTAAGAATTTGAACTTGATTCATGGACCCTTAGAGGCCTTCTTTATTGTTTTGTGCATCTTCATCTCCTTCTCCTATCATCGATAACCATTTTTCTTTTGTAAAGTAAGTTTTAACCGATTGTTAGTGCCGCAATTTATCTTTAAGGGATTGAAGGTTAATAAACAAAAAAACCAAAATAAAACCAACTCATAAACTCCTTCATTTCATCAAAAAAATGAAAAGAGATCATTTCAAGGTCCAACGCCTTAACGACCCTCTCTTCTTTTCAAAAACAATCAAAATCAAGAGATCGTTTCGAAGCCCAACGCCTTAACAATTCTCTCCGCTTTTCAAACAGCGTTTCATGGTCCAACACCTTAAACAACCCTTTTGTTCGCAACTAAAATCAATCTTTAAAAAAAAAGATAAAATCAATGTAACACAAAATTTCAGACTTAAAGAACTATGTAGGTCTGAATTCCTCATCGCACTTGAGGATACATAGGAGCAAGGGAAACACCCTTGTCGACCCCAAAAAAATAAAAAAAAAATAAAAAGGGAAAATAAATATAAAAGGGAAAATAAATAATATTGAAGTCATGATTCGCACACTTGGTTAAAGGTTGTCGTCCTTTATGACGGGCGCGTAGGGTGCTAATACCTTCCCCGTGTGTAAATGACTCCCGAACCCTCATTTTCAAAATCCACAGACCCTTTTTGTTTTTTCTAGCATTTTCCTCAAATAAACGTTGGTGGCGACTCCGCTCATTTTCTCCCTTGGAGACAAACACTTCGGCCGATCTATCTTGGCCTTTTCACGCCCCCGCCGAAGGGTAAGTTGAGACAGTTGGCGACTCCGCTGGGGACTGTTAGAGAGTTAGGCCCTATATTTGTACATATTTTGTGTTCAATATTTTAATATGACTTCTTCTTTATTTATGTTCCCCTTTCCTTTTATCTTTTGTTTGTCCATATTTGTACAAATCCTTTGCTATGTTGTTGTGTTTGTCTATCGATTTCATTCGTAGAAATATTTTTCTATGCACATGGCACCTACACCTCGCACACACATTGAGATATTAGGCCTTATACCCGGGTCTATGTGAGCCATAAGGAGTGGAGGTCGATTTGTGGTCATGCTAGGTCTCCGACTCGTTTGATGACAATGAAGCCTCATCTAGAGTTTTTCTCTTTTGGTGATGCATTGTCGCTGATAGTCCCTATCGCCATAATGTATTACCTAAGAGGATGATATCTCTAGAAGCCAGTAAAAGTTGCATGAAACCACCCTTGGGAATTATCACTAGAAGTGGACTTTTGGATCCTTTCCATTAGGTTCCTGAATTAATGGGCACATAGCAAACTCACTCTGGCTGGTTCCTTGATTGCATCATGCATCTCTTCATGGCATCGTAATGGACATATCATTCCTGCGTTTATCATTTATCATATTCACGCATTGCATTTGCATGAGCCATTGCATTATCATACATCTTTGTTTAGCATGCTTGTGTTTTGCCAACTGCATACACTCTATTTTCACAGTTCGCATGTTATGTTCACTCATGCATGATACTTGCATTTTCCTCTGCAAAAAAAAAAAAACAAAAAAAGGAATAGAAAAAACATTGATTGACTGTGTTTGAAACCAAACATAAGACATTCATGTGACCTCATTTTGTCATTCTTAAAGTTTCTTTTTGAGAGAAAAGTGAGTTATAAAAAACATGAGTCATTTGACTTAATCTGTCAATTCAATCCTTTCAATATTTCTCATCCTTGAAAATTCATTTTCGAGAACTTGCACAGTTTCTTTCATTTTTCCTTGTTGCAAGGTCGTGACAAAAGAAAACAATAGATACCTTAGAGCCCTACACGGGAGCAAAGAGAGGCACTGTGCATGAGCTTCAAGCAAACCTAGGGGTAGATCAAAATTTCTCACCCGGTAGGTTGAAAACCCAAAAGGGCTGCCTAAGCAAAAATTAGGGTTGAAAAAGAAAGAAAGAAAAAAAAAACAATCAGGGGCGTGTTATTAAGGTTTTGTCCCTAAATCCAAACTACAAAAAGATCTAAGTCAAGATTTGAAATGACACATGGCCATGTTTCAACATCCCAAACACTAGTTTATCCTTTGCTAAACCCTCCGAGCCAAAGCATATTTGTTTTCTAAAAACAACAAAAAAAAAACAGCAAAAGCAAAATAGAAACTTTGAGTGGGAACCATCGCTAAACCGGCGGGAAAAGCAATGCCAAAAACACTTGCATGAAGTTGGGCAACAATGAAAAGAAAAAAGAAAATAAAATCCGCCAAAGGTGAGTGAAGAAAAAAAAGAGAGACAAAGATCTCCAGATTTTACAAGAAAGGCACAAAAGTGCAACGAAAGATTAATGTATAAGGCAAAAGGAGTAGAGCCCAACCCAAAAGGTACGAGCAATGCTCTTAAGGTTCTTACTCAATGTAACCCTTAAACACTCTTTGAGCCTCTCTAATCCTTTCTTTCATAGCCCTCTTACCCCTGACCACGTTACAAGCCTAATAAAGCCCATGTGGATCAGGGAATGACTAATTTTGCTTTCAAAGAGTTAACCTCTTGCTTTCTGATAAGGTTAAGCCCTTTGGTATTAGTACGCGTTGGCTTGTTTCGTAGGACTCAAAGTCCTCGCTTTTACCTTTCATAGGACTCAAAGTCCTCGCTTTTATCTTTCATAGGACACAAAGTCCTCACCTTTACCTTTCACAGGACTCAAAAGTCCTCTATCTTTATGCTTTCATAGGACTCAAAGTCCTTTGTCATTTACTTTTCAAAGACTATCATAGTGTTTTGTCTTGCGGAGACAATCAAGGTCATCTGCTTCTTTACTTTTCAAAGACTATGATAGTCTTTTGTCTTGTGGAGACAATCAAGGTCATCCGCTCCTATACTTTTCAAAGACTATCATAGTCTTTTGCCATGCAGAGACAACCAAGGTTATATGCTCCTTTACTTTTCAAAGACTATCATAGTCTTTTGTCTTGCAGAGACAATCAAGGTCATCTGCTCCTTTACTTTTCAAAGACTATCATAGTCTTTTGTCTTGCAGAGACAATCAAGATCATTTGCTCCTTTACTTTTCGAAGACGACAATGTCTTCAGTCATTTATGCTTTCAAAAGGCGACAATGCCTTCATTTACATTTCAAAGATGACAATATCTTCATTCATTTATGCTTTCAAAAGGCAACTGTTTCTGCCCCTAGGAATACTACTTGTTTGTGTGGGTGCGAAATCTACTGGCAAGTGCACCGGATCGTCAAGTAAATAATTAAAACAGAATGATTTGAGTATCGAACTCAGGGAACCTATTTTACTTGGAAAAGCGTCATTCAAAATATAGTTGTTTGTAAAAAGAATTAAGTATCATGAATTAAAAACAAAGGTACATTCTATTGTAATCAAAGAAACAATAAACATGAACAATTGATTGTGAAAACAAATAAATAAAAGCGTTGGGTCCTTCCACCGAGATACTTGATGCAATTAGGGTTTTTCTCTATTTGAAATTATTGTTGTGTTCTATGCTAAGGACAAAGAAACCAACACCGATGTCTCGTGAGTTTGGACTAATTTAAACTAAGCTTCGTTTGCAAATGTCTCTTGTTGAACTAAGCCTAATTTAAACAGCATTATAAGCACAACATAATAAAAACTAGAACCCTGCACACTATGTCTAGCACTACAGTTATCTAGCCCTGCTCTATCAAGTTCCATGGAAACAGTACATTTGTCAATGCTAAAGTTCCTAACAGCACACACCAATGGGTGATCAAACCACAAGCATGCATACAATAAGCTTAGATAGAAACATTAAACACATGAAAATAACCTCAAATAGATAATAAAAATATTTACATCATGTCGCAACCTACCCTTCGGCGGGAGGGCGACGCAAGGGCTCACGGGTGCGTCTTCCAAGGGAGGAAGGCGAGCGGAGTCACCACCAACGTTTATTCGAGGAAAATGTCAGAAAAATTGGAAAGGTGTGGTCTACGAACTTTAATCGTGAAAGGTTGGGGAGTTGTTTTTACGCACGGGGAAGGTAGTAGCACCACACACGTCCGTCACAAGGGACGACAGCCTTTAATCGAGTGTGCAAGACATAACTTCAAAATTATGTATTTCCCCTTTTTTATGTTTTTATGTATTTTCCCGTTTTTATGTTTTTTTGCTTTTTGTGGGCCTTTTTGTATTTGTTATCTTTTTGTGGTCGACAAGGGTGTTTCCCTCGCTCCTACGTATCCTCAATTGCGATGAGGAAATCAGACATACGCAGTTCTTTTAGAACTAAACGTTGGTTAAGTTGTTTTGATCTTTTCCCACAAGATCGATTTTAACCGCACAAAAGTTGTTTAAGGCATTGGACCATTAAACGATCTTTTGATTCTTTTGAAAGGAGAGAAACGTTAAGGCGTTGGACCATTAACGATCTCTTGGTTTTGAAAGGAGAGAAACGTTAAGGCGTTGGATCATTAACGATCTCTTGGTTTTTGAAAGGAGAGAAACGTTAAGGCATTGGACCATTAACGATCTCTTGATTTTTGAAAAGAGAGAAACATTAAGGCGTTTGGGCCATTGACGATCTCTTAGGGTGGTCGACAAAAGCGGGGCTTTTGCTCCTACGTATCCTTAATTGCGATGAGGAAATCAGACCTACGTAGTTTTTGCAAAAGCGGTAAAGTTATGTGTTAATTTTATGCTTTTGAACGGTCCATGTTAACCGAGAAAAGCAAAGAGGACCGTTTAAGGCATTGGACCTTAAAACGGTTTCAAGTGATTTTTGCGAATAACGCTTGATTTGTGAGTCGATTTTAACCTTGGTTTCACTTTGGTTATTAGTCAACTAATTCAAGGAAACTTTCAAAGAAAAACGTCCGATTGATTTTTTTGATTATTTTATTCAAAGATATTTTGATTATTTTATAATTATTTTTTTCAAGATATTTTGATTATTTTATTATTATTTTGCCTTTTTTTTATTTAACTGAGGTTATAGCGTGAGCGATGGGTTAGATTTTGTTTTAACAGTGATTAAACAAGATTACAACACAAATGATCGGTTGAAATTCATTTTATCATTTATTAGGTGAGAAAAAGGCTTAAATAAATGGTTAAAGAGGAAGAAAAAAAATGGAAAGTAAGTGAAATGAAAGTGAAAGTACGCAAAACAAGTAGGGACCACTAAGGGTGCATAGAATGAATTGAAAGATTCGATTTCAGGAACTTACTGGTTGAAGACCGAAGAATGACGAAGAATGGTGAAGAATGATGAAGAATTTCCACAGAATCGCTTACGGAAACGTCTTGGAAGCGTTATGGAAGTACCTCGGCTTGAATTTTCTTCACAAAAACACTTTTTTTTTTACCCAAAACAGCCGAAATGCATAGCCAAGGGGTTCGGAATATTTTTGAAACAGCCCCCCTCCCCTATTTATAGGGAAAAAGGGAGGTGCTTGCCGCCTAGAGGCTTCTTGAGGAAGATTTCTAAGTGCACTCCAATTACTAAGTTCACCCCCCTTTTCGTACTTTACAGAAAAGTTACGGAAGCCTTATGGAAGTGTTTCGGATTTGATTTTCATCTTTTTTTTTCTCTTCCCTTTCACCAATATTAAGTGAAATATGCTTACCCAAGGTTTTCGGAAATTTTACAGAAGCCACGGAAGCCCCGAAAACCATTTTTCAAGAAAACGTGGAGGAGCTTGCCGCCCAATTGCTTCCTCCTTAAGCAACCCAGCTTTCAAAATATTCAGCCTAGATTCGAATTGCTACCTACACCCCTATCTTGATAAGTTCACCCCCCCCATTTTTGTGTTTTTGGCTGTTCTCTTTCTGAAATCTCACGAAACTTTACGGATTCCACCGCGAGTGTTAAGCCTTCCAAAGTGAACAACAATGGTCATCGGACGAAATTAGAGTGTAACAGTTTATTTACACACACCCCACTTTGTTGAATACACTCCCATTTTCGTGTTCTTGGCCGATTTCTCTCTGAAACATCCTGGAAGTTTACGGATTCCATGACAATGGGTGTTAAACATTTTGAAGTGGTGAAATGAAAGTTGCATGCCGACAAACAATGGTCCCCGAACGAAATTAGGGTATGACAGTTGCCCCTCTTTACTTATCTTTTATTGGAGATAAAAGGGAAGTAAAGATAAGACACTAATTTCGTTCGAGCTGAATCTTTACCCGACCGTCCACTAGCATAAATCCAAGCAGTAAAACCCGTGAAGGCATGAAGATATTGAAATTCCTTTTTTTTTTAAACGTACAAACAAAGGACGTCGAGTCCTACGAAGCACAGGGGAAAAGGATATTGTAGTTTTTGAGATGAACACATTGTCGTCTTTTGAAATGTGTGCGGATTACCGTATAGGGCGTCTCCGCATGCTACCTAACTTCTCACAAGTCGGGGTAGCAGAACTGTGTGTGTACGGATAACCACTTGGGGTATTTCCGCCTGCCACCTGACTTCACGGTGTCATACCCTAATTTCGTCCGGGGACCTTTGCTTGATGACATGCGACCTTTCTTTGGTCCTTGTGAGGTGCTTGGTACCCATCATTAGGCAATTTGTGAAATTCCAGGACATGCCGGAAAACCAAAAAAATATTGATGCACAATCCGTAAGTTTCCGTGACACACCGGAAATAAAATGGAAGCATCGTTGCATAATTAAGTTAGATTCCGTAACATTTCGTAAGTCAAAAAGGGGATGATTATGTAATCCGCAAGGTTCCGTAACATTACGGAAAGAAAACAAGTATCGTTACGAGATTCGTAAGTTTCCGTAACTTTACGAAAAAAGAATCACCAAAAAAGGTAAGGGGGTGAACTTATCAAGATAGGGGTGTAAATAGCAATTCAAATCTAGGCCCTTCCAGCACATTTTGGAAGTTGGGTTGCTTAAGGAGGAAGCAACTGGGCGGCAAGCTCCTCCACGTTTTTGAAAAATGGTTTTCGGGGCTTCCGCGGCTTCCGTAATACTTCCGTAAAATTTCCGAAAACCTTGGGTAAGCATATTCCACTTAACATTGGTAAAAGGGAAAAGAAAAAAGATGAAAATCAAATTCGAAAACAGTTCCGTAAGGCTTCCGTAACTTTTCCGTAAAATACGAAAAGGGGGTGAACTTAGTAATTCGGGTGCGCTTAGAAATCTTCTTCATTAAGTCTTTGGGCGGCAAGCACCTCCCTTTTTTTCTATAAATAGGGGAGGGGGGAGCTGTTTCAAAATGTTCAAGACCCCTTTGGCTATGCATTTCGGCTATTTTGGGCAAAAACACGTTTTCGTGAAGAAAAATCAAGTCGAAGTACTTCCGTAACGCTTCCGTAAGCGATTCTGTGGAAATTCTTCATCGTTCTTCACCGTTCTTCATCCGTTCTTCGTTCGTTCTTCGTTCTTCAACGGGTAAGTTTTCGAATTCGAGACTTTCAATTCATTTCTTGTTTTGTGTACTTTCACTTTAATTTCGTTTACTTTCAGTTTTCTTTTCTTCAGTTTTTAACGTGCTTTAACCATTTATTTAAGCCGTTTTCTCGTCTAATAAATGATAAAATGAATTTCAACCGATCATTTGTGTTGTAATCTCGTTTAATCACTGTTAAAACGAAATCTAACCGATCGTTCACGCTATAACCTCGGTTAAACCAAAAAAAGTAAAATAATAATAAAATAATCAAAATATCTTGAAAAATAATAATAAAATAATCAAAATATCTTTGAATAAAATAATAAAAAAAATCAATCGGACGTTTTTCTTTGGAAGTTTCCTTGAATGAATTGATTAATAAACCAAAGTGAAACTAAGACTAAAATCAACTCACAAATCAAGTTTTTTTCCGAAAAATCACTAAAAACCGTTTTAAGGTCCAGCGCCTTAAACGGTCCTCTTTGCTTTTATCGGTTAACATGGACCGTTCAAAAGCATAAAATCAACATGTGACTTTACTGCTTTTGCAAGAACTACGTAGGTCTGATTTCCTCATCGCAATTGAGGATACGTAGGAGCAAAAGCCCCACTTTTGTCGACCACCCCGAGAGATCGTTAATGGTCCAACACCTTAACGTTTCTCTCCTTTCAAAATCAAAAGATCATTTAATGGTCCAACACCTCAAATGACCTTTTTTCAATCAAAATATATCTTGCAAAAAGATAAAAAAAAACAACTTAACCAAACACTTTGTTCCGAAAGAACTACGTAGATCTGATTTTCTCATCCCAAATTGAGGAATACGTAGGAGCAAAGGGAAACACCCTTGTCGACCACAAAAAAGAAAAAATATAAAAAAGGTATAAAGGATATAAGGACATAAAAGGGAACGTAAAAAATCAAAGTCATGTTTGCACATTCAATTAAAGGCTGCCGTCCCTTGGGACGGACGTGTGGGGTGCTAATACCTTCCCCGTACGTAAATACAACTCCCGAACCTTTCACTTAAAAAGTTCGTAGATCGCGTCTTTTCCGGTTTTTCCGACGTTTTCCTCAAATAAACGTTGGTGGCGACTCCGCGCGTATTCCTTTCGTGGAACACGCATCCGCGAGTCACGCGTCGCCCTCCCGCCGAAGGGTTGGTTGCGACAGTTGGCGACTCCACTGGGGACTATTTTTAGAGAGTTAGGCCATTTAATCTTGTGCAAATTTTGCCATGACTTACTCCTTTGTTGGCTTCCCCTTATTATGTTCTTGTATATATAACTCTTTGATGCTTTTAGTGCATTTTTTTTTTTTTATGCATGAGGTAAATATTTATTCATTTGATGCACACAAACACTAACACTATTTGCACACACGGTGAGTTGAAAAAGGGCCCTATACCCGGGTTCGTGGGAACATAAGGAGTGGAGGTGAATCCGTGATCATGCTAGGTCTCCGACTTGCTTGGTTACAGTGAACCCTCATCTAGAGTTTTTCTCTTTGAAAATGTATTGTTGCTAGTAGTCCCTACTGCTGCAGTATGTTCTTCGAAGGGGATGATACCTCTAGAAACCATCAAGAGAGATATGACTACCTTGGGGGTTATCACTAAAAGCCTAATTAGCTCTCTCCCTTATAGGTCCCTTAAATAGGGGCACGGAGCAAACACGCTGCGTGCCATTTTTCACACTGCCATGCATAAGTATCATATACCCTTTTGCTTATATTTGTTTGTGAATATTGTCGTACTATGTACATCCCCGTGTTGTGCCTTTCGCATATGCATCATGCGTGGGTTTCGTCTTTGATCCCCTCACTTTAGCAAACCGACGGAGGGTCCGTGTCGCCTTCTTAAAAAACATACGTTGGGTGCCATGCTGCCCAAACGTTGTATCCAAGAAGAGATAATTTTCCGGGCTCTCGTGTCCGTAAAATGCATTCATATCATGCATCGCATAAGCATCTCTTCATAACATCATAATGAACATATCGTTCCTGCATTTGTCCGTTATCATATTCCAGCCTCACATTTTGCATGAGTCATGGCATCATCATGCATATGCGTTTAACAAACTTTTTGATCTGCAAAATTGCATACCATTTGTTTTCATGTTTGCTCATCCTTGTGTTTTCCTCTACAAAAACAAAAAAGGGGAAGCGTGAAACTTCACACTACATTCTTAGTTGCATGTGTTAGGCACCATGAGCCAACCATGTTGGGATCATAAACCCATTTCTAAAAAAAAAAAAAAAAAACACACAACAACAAAACAAAATAATTGAACATGGTACCTAATGCATGGTTAACTAGGAAATGGTGTTTCTTCGGGCATCTCAATTTCATAATTACATTTTCCATGCATAGCTTAAAGTATGCCCGAGTCATTCATCCCTATGAGATGTTGTTGAAGTATTGGCGATCAGAATTGCCATTCCTTGGATTATAGGGTTGAACCAAGCTCATGCTTTTATAAAAAGGTTCATCAAGTCAAAATATGGAAGTAACCGTCTTGCAAAATTGGGGCAAAAGATGAATCGAGTCACATCACTGCTTCGTCTACTGCCAAACATATTTAGGATTGTTGATGTCCTTGTTACTTCCAGTTTCACCTTGACAAAGATGTCATGGACCATGTTGAAAATCTAAATTGATTCAACCCCATATCCTGCGTAAAAATTCGCAATCTTCAACTGTACATCATTCGCATACATCCATGCTTTTCATTGGTTGCATTGCTCATTGCATTCTTTCCTTGAAAAATAAAATAAAATAAAATAAAATGAACTTAATCATTGTTATCAAAAAAAAAAAACAAAACATGCTTTACGGCGTCCTCACCGAACTTGTGCTAGAGCTAGAGTAATGGGTGAAGTAGAGGAGATACAAGAGAAGATGAAGGCCGACATGGAGGCCATTAAAGAGAAAATGGCCACAATGATGGAGGCCATGATGAGCATGAAGAAGATAATGGAAGCCAATGCGGTTATAGTTGCCGCTATTAGCGCTGTCGCTAAGGTGAACCCGATGCTCCCATCTGGCCTCAAGCAAATGAATCATCCAACCTCAAATATGGTAGGCAAAGATTTGGGAAGTACGGATGACCCCATGATGTGCAAATTCAAAACGAGCACGCCTTCCCATCATATGGCTTGCCTCCCAACTATACACCACCCAATGTGGCATACACTCTCAATGAAAATCTCAATAACTCCACTCCGATACTCATTGAGAACAAATAACCTCATCAGGCACATATCTCTCAAACCATGGGGGAGACACATGAAATTCCCCACCACAATCTAGCCGACTTCGAGCCTTGGCTCGGATATACCACTAAAGGGCAAGCAGTTGGTGGTATACCCCTACAAAACCCTTTGGAGGGCCCTCAGTATCACCCACAACTGCACCTCTTGCATTCCACAGCGGTTAAAAACCCTCATGACTATGGCAGGAATGGGAAAGTTGGATCATCTAGAGGAAAGGCTCAGGGCCATTGAAGGAGGTGAAGATTATGCCTTTGCTAACCTAGAAGAGTTGTTCCTAATACCCAAACATGGTCATTCCCAAGTTCAAGGTGCCGGACTTTGGCAAGTACAAGGGGACTACTCGCTCCAAGAACCATCTAAAGATGTACTGTCAGAAGATGGGGGCATACGCAAAAGATGAGGAATTGCTAATACATTCCTTCCAAGAAAGTCTTACTGGGGTAGCTGTTACCTGGTACACTAACTTGGAATCTTCCCGAGTCCATTCTTGGAAGGACCTAATGGTTGCCTTTGTTAGGCAGTATCAGTACAATTTTGATATGGTTTCGGATAGGATGCAACTACAGAACATTTGCAAAAAGGGGGACGGATCTTTCAAAGAACACGCCCAAAAGGTGGAGGGATCTGGCGGCCCAGGTGGTACCCCCAATGATGGAAAGAGAGACGATGATCGTGATGGTAGACACATTATCGATACTCTACTATGAAAAGATGGTGGGCTACGCACCCTCAAAGCTTTGCGGATTTGGTCTTCGCCAGTGAAAGGATCGATGTGGGTCCGAAAAGAGGCAAATTTGATCATCCTACTAGGACGACTGAGAAAACTGGGGCAAATGAAGAGGTTGAGAAAGAGGGAGAAACCCATGCTGTGACTGCCATTCCTATACGACCAAGTTTCCCACCAAACCCAACAATGTCATTACTCAGTCAATAACAAACCTCCTCCTTACCCACCACCCAGTTATCCACAAAGGTCATCCCTAAATCAACCACAAAGCCTGTCTACCGCACTTCCAATGACGAAGACCACCTTTAGCACAAACCAAAAAAACACCAACAAAAAGGAATTTTGCAGCAAAAAGCCTGTAGGGTTCACCCCAAATTCCGTTGTCATATGCTAAACTTGATCCCATATCCACTCAATAATTCAATGGTAGCCATAACCCCAACCAAGGTTCCTCAACCTCCATTTTTCTGAGGATACGACTCGAACGCAACGTGTGCTTATCGTGGAGGAGCCCTGGGGCATTCCATTGAGCATTGTATGACCCCGAAGCATAAAGTGTGAAGTCTAATTGATACGGGCTGGCTGAAATTTGAGGAGAATCGCTTGTTGAATCATAACATTGACAAGCAACACCATACATGGGGCAATTCTGGAGGCTGTTGTTATGACTCATCAGGATTTTCAAGTTTATGCCATTATTATAAACCACAGTTACAATGCTAAATGATATGGATAAAATGGACATCCTTGTCCCTCATCCTCTCACAAATGCATGTTTGCTTATTCAACTTTCACTGGAATGTGGGTGCAAGCCATTGGTCTATTTGCTCAAGCGACCTGCGCTCCTGAGTGTTGACTTCCAAGACTGTTCAATCAGAGATTACTCGTCTTGCACGTTGGTGGGGGTGCCGTAAAACAACGAGTAAAGTTCAAAACAAATAAGTTTCAAAATAAAAAAATAAGTTTCAAAATAAAAAAAAATAAAAAGGCATTTGATTGACTGTGTTTTCAAGTAAAAATATAGACGTTCATGTGACTTCATTTTATCATTCCAGAAAGTTTGTCTTCTTAGAGAAGCGAGTTGTCAAGAATAGGATGTTGGACAAATGGCCTCAGTTACCTTAAGAAAAAGGGGGGTTGAATTAAGATGCAAAGACTATTCCCCAATTGAACTATCACTCTTTCTTTTTGGATTAACAATGCACCCTTAACATGAATTACTCAAAAGACAAATCAAAATAAACTTCTTTAAAGCAAAAGATAAATAGCAATAAAAGAAGTTTAAAGGAAGAGAGGAATGCAAACTTGATTTATACTGGTTCGGCCACTTCCCGCGCCTACGTCCAGTCCTCAAGAAACCCACTTGAGATTTTCCACTCTCTTTGTAAAACTCCTTTTACAAAGTCTGAACCACACAGGGACAACCCTTCCCTTGTGTTCAAGAATCCTCTACAATAAGAGACTCTCAGTCTCTTAATCCCTTTTCAGAAGTAAGAAGAGAAGAAGAATTCTCTCTTAAAAGGGATAGATTGTACAATGAAGACCAATCAAAATTCCTTATTGAATATGCAAGTGGTTGACCAAGGAATCTTTTTGAGAGGATAAGACAGTTCAGTTCAGAAAAACTCTTAATCTTTTGAGAGGATAAACTTTGTGGGCAATGAAAACTCTCTTTAAATTCGTGTTTCCAAGTCACCTTTGATGGCCATTCATAAACCATTTGAATAGATGTGACTCTTGGAAATTATTTTCTGAAAATCTCCTCTGGTAATCGATTACAAGACTTGTGTAATAGATCACAGGCTTTAAAATTTGAATAAATTGCTGGTAATCAATTACCATCCATGTGTAATCGATTACACATTATAAATTTTGAATTCAAATTTCTAGTGACTATTATAAACATTTTCAACTACTGGTAATCAATTACCAGAGAGCAAATCTCAATTTGAAATGATAGAATTCTTTGGTCAAACCTTTTGTTTGTTTCAATTTGGAAACTTCTTCCTAAAGATTCTAAGAGATCAAACTTGATCATATATCTTGACTTTCTTGGATTCTTGTCTTGAATAAAACTTAGAAGTACTTGATCCTTTAGCATCATCAAGACATCAAAACATCTTGCTTCTACATAGGAGTCATTTGACTTAAATCCATCAGCTGAAAAATCCTTCAACTATTTCTCGTCCTTGGAAAATTATTTTTGCAAGAATCAACTGCTTCTTTCATTCTTCCTCACTACGAGGTCGTGAAAACAAGACAACACTTGGTACCTCTAAGCCCTACACTGGGGCAACGAAAGGCACCATGCAAAAACCTCAAGCGAACCTAGGGGCAGATTAGAAGTTCTCACCCAATAGGTTCCCTCCTACAAGGTCATGACGAAAGACAACGATTGGTACCTCAAAGCCTTACACTGGGGCAATGAGGGGCACCGTGCATGAGCCTCAAGTGATCCTAGGGGCAGATTAGAAGTTCTCACCCAATAGGTTCCCTCCTACAAGGTCATGACGAAAGACAACGATTGGTACCTCAAAGCCTTACACTGGGGCAATGAGGGGCATCGTGCATGAGCCTCAAGTGAACATAGGGGCAGATCAAAAGTTCTCACCTGTCGATGTTTTTAAACAAGAAAAGGGAAAGGGGGACAAACCCTAGGTTTTCAATGGATTGATCAAACGTCAAACGGCTCCATTGTCGTTACTCCAAAATGGTCAAGTGACTAAATCAAATAGAATATACACTCTGAGGGAGTTCCCGGAGAGATTTGCAAAAGATAGGATGAGGTTGCATGAATTATCACCTTTTTCAAAAGGACAGTCAATTTATGTTTTCCAAAAAAAAATTAAATCAAAATCAAAATCACAAAATAGGGAAAGAATGTCATGAACATTGTACAACTTTCCATTGCATTGCATTGTTTCATATGAGGTCAGCATTACCAAATTTTACGACAAAGGTTGCATGCGTCTGCATCCCTAAAAATCATGTTAACTGCATAGATTTCCTACATCTCGTGTCCAATCTTGTTGGATGACCGGCCCTCTCGATAAGTCGACCTCTTGCTTTCTCATAAAGGTGGATCCTTGGGTACTAGTACCTATCACTTTTAGAGGACTATATGTCCTCGCCATCAGAGGACTGCACATCCTCGCCTGCAGAGGGCTGCACGCCCTCGCCTTTAGAGGACTATATGTCCTCGCCTTTAGAGGACTATATGTCCTCGCCATCAGTGGACTGCACATCCTCGCCTGCAGAGGGCTGCACGTCCTCGCCTTTAGAGGGCTACGCGTCCTCATTTTCAGTGTGCTCCATATCCACACCTTAGGAGAATATAAGGTCCTTTGCCCTTAGATGCTTAACCGAGACTTGCGCTCCCAGTTAAGGGGCCAGTAGTTTCCTTTTATCGGTTCCTGGGCCACCCCCTGATATTGGAGGGCGACCAACTGTGCGAGCACATTCAGAGAGGGAGGCTATCACGCATCTACTATGCATACCGGGGCAAGATTTCACTCGTGCCGCTGCAAAGAGACGAGTACGGATCATGCGCACCAACATGACCACTCTTACATAGATATAGATGACATTGCTACTTAGCAATATTCTGCCCAGCGACCGCAATGCCAATCTCCCCCTGCAAAAGTATCAGTTGGTCTGTGTCGTCCCGACATGGGTAAGTATGCATATGGTCCAACTGATTTCTGATACCATCTATTGTTTGCAGGGATCGCACCCACAAGACACCCAGTGGACCCGGAAAAGTCCAACAGGGCCCTGGGGTTTCCAGCTCTGGTTACGGGCCTCTATCAGTCCTACAGGGTGCCCGTACCCCCCCGGCAAGGTCACGTCATCATAGGTAAGTATGCACATCGCTCAACTGATTTCTGATTTCATCTATTGTTTGCAGGGATCGCGCCTGCAAGACACCCAGTGGACCCGAAGAAGTCCAACAGGGTCTTGGAGTTGTCAAGCTCTAATTACGGGTCTCTGTCAGTTCTACGGAGTACCTGTCACCTCCAGCAAGGGCATCAGGCCCCCTACTAATCGAGCTTTCATCAAGAAGTACTGTGCCCCCAGGCAGGCGCAGGGCGAAACACCACAGCAACATTGGGATGGCCGGTAGCGGGCAATAGACACACCGCCACCACCTCTAGAGTTCACCTCAGCTCATCCGCAAAAAGGTTAGAGCGTTGCCTACGACACATGGCCGACCAGCAGGCGACCAAGTCCAAAGCCAAAGGTAAGCAAAGTACTAGGTCCGTGACCTACAAGTCATAAGGCATCCAGCTAAAGACGTTAAAGAAGCGCTACTAGGAGGCAACCTAGTACCTTTTGAATCTATGCTTGTTATTTGATCACTTTTTATAGTAGGACGCACCTAGTTGCTCATGATCCTAGGGATTTAAATAAAACAAGCGCAAGCTCGGAAGGTAGTCATACCTCACAAAATATATATATGTATGTTTAGGTAGTGAAAATACCTTAGATATGCATGTATGTAAACAAAAAAAACACTTCACAAAATATATATATGTATGTTTAGGTAGAAAGATACCTTAGATATGCATGTATGTAAACAAAAAAATACTTCACAAAATATATATATGTATGTTTAGGTAGAGAGATACCTTAGATGTGCGTGTATGTAAACAAAAAAATACTTCACAAAATATATATTTGTATGTTTAGGTAGAAAAATACCTTAGATGTGCGTGTATGTAGCAAAAAAATACCTCACAAAACATATATATGTATGTTTAGGTGGCAAGATACCTTGGATATGCATGTATATAGCAAAAATACCTCACAAAAATATGCACATGTTTAGGTAGCAAAATACCTCAAAAAAAAAAAGAAAAAAAAACAAACAAGAAAAAGAAATAAACAAATGATAATGATAAAAAAAAGAAGGAGAAAAAAGAAAAATAAGTTGTCTAGCTAAAAACCGACATGCTTTTGAAAAGAGACGATTTCCAACTTTTCTTTAAAAAAAAAAAAAAAAAAAAAAAATTCATTCATTGATCATAACCGATTTTTGAAGAAAAAACGTGTCTACACCTGAAGGGTGAATGCTGTGAAATTTCCCCGGACGCCCGAAATGGACTCGGATGAATGCACAAATTGATAAAAGAACATATTTTGGAAACATTGGGTTGATTTAAAATAGAGGAAATGAATCCTGAGCCCTAGCATCACATGACCATAAAAATTTGACACTTGAGTGTCCGCATAGGTGCATGCATAACCAGTTTTGCATAAAATTTCCAAATCATCATTTTTGCATTTGTGTCATGGAAATAATGTGGGGCATCCCTTTTTATCCTTGAACCAAACCAAACCCTGACATGTATCATGCCTAGCCATTCTACAAGTCTTGAGCCAAAATCCTGACTCACCATAAACCTTGACCCAGGGTGAGAATGTCAATCCTTACCCTCAGAAGCAAAAAAGAAGAGAAGGAAAATTTCCAATCAAAGAAAAAGAGAAGGAAAATTTCCAATCAAAGGAAAAAAGGAAGCAAGGAAATTCCCAATCAAAGAGTGGGAGAAAGAAAAAAGAAAAGAAAGAAAATTCCCAACCAAAGAATGGGAGAAAGTAAAAAAGAAGAAAGCTCCTGGTCAAAGAAACCAGAAGAAATGTGCTGAGAGGTCTTTGGACCGGACAATATCTGAACAATACAGAATTGTCACCAAATGAACAAAAAAAGAAGGAAAGGAAACCACGACCTAAAATGGTCTTCTCCCTTTGATTACCAACCAAAATCCCGTGCGCTAGCGACTTTTTTTTTCTCGCCCCGCACTAAACAAAAAAAAACGGAAAAAGAAAAAGCCAGAAAAATCAAAGGCCAAAAACACACAAAAGCCGAAAAAAAGAAAAAACTCCCCAAAAGAACCCATTCCCAAGGGAAGTCCTATTTGATCCATGATCACGCATGTAATTTTTGATTTGATAGGAAATAATTTGCAAAGTCAAGTCATGACATATCTATGGTTCGGAATTAGGATGAAACACTTACCTGTGCGAGATTGATACACTTTGAGTGGATTTCTTTTATTTTTGTCGAACCCAGTGTTTCCTCTAAATGGTCATTTAGAAACGAAATGCTAACATCCAAAATCTCATTTATGGTTATGGGAGATTTCATCAGCAGACTCTCCTTCCCCGGTAGACGCATTGTTTTTCACTCAAAAAAGCATATGCTGCTCTAAATCAGTTGGAATATTTGTCTCTTTGCTAAAGCATGTTTGCATTTTAGTGGAGAAAACACCGAGACTTTTTCAAGTCTCACAAGTTATCCAGAACTACGTAGGTCTGAGTTCCTCATTGGAGGATACGTAGGAGCAAAAGCCTCGCTTTTGTCGACCGCGCCGCTTTCTGTTACCATGACCCAAGAGCTGGTAGCCCGCGGAGACACCTTACGGTTATCCGCACCTCGTCATTTAGTGACCCCAAGTGTGATTGATGAGCAGAGGCCAATGTGGTCATCTGCGCCTTTTCCGGAGATGTCAGCATTTTCCGATGGAGACTTTTCAAGTCTCACAAGTTATCCAGAACTACGTAGGTCTGAGTTCCTCATTGGAGGATACGTAGGAGCAAAAGCCTCGCTTTTGTCGACCACACCGCCTTTTGTTGCCATGACCCAAGAGCTGGTAGCCCGCGGAGACACCTTACGGTTATCCGCACCTCGAGTGTGATTGATAAGCAGAGGCCAATATGGTCATCTGCGCCCTTTCCGGAGATGTAGGCATCTTCTGGTGGAGACTTTTTCAAGTCTCACAAGTTATCCAGAACTACGTAGGTCTGAGTTCCTCATTGGAGGATACGTAGGAGCAAGAGCCTTGCTTTTGTCGGCCGCCCCATAATCTTTGTCATACTGACCCTGAGGTCATGTGACCTGCACCCTTGTATCATCCAGAGGCGGCGGGCCCGATGATACGCGGAGATACCTTACGGTTATCCGCACCCTTTTGTCATCCAGAGGCGGCGGGCCCGATGACAAGCAGAGACCAAGTTTGGTCATTCTGCACCCTTGTATCATCCAGAGGCGGCGGGCCCGATGATACGCGGAGATACCTTACGGTTATCCGCACCCTTTTGTCATCCAGAGGCGGCGGGCCCGATGACAAGCAGAGACCAAGTTTGGTCATTCTGCACCCTTGTATCATCCAGAGGCGGCGGGCCCGATGATACGCGGAGATACCTTACGGTTATCCGCACCCTTTTGTCATCCAGAGGCGGCGGGCCCGATGACAAGCAGAGACCAAATTTGGTCATTCTGCACCCTTGTATCATCCAGAGGCGGCGGGCCCGATGATACGCAGAGATACCTTACGGTTATCCGCACCCTTTTGTCATCCAGAGGCGGCGGGCCCGATGACAAGCAGAGACCAAGTTTGGTCATTCTGCACCCTTGTATCATCCAGAGGCGGCGGGCCCGATGATACGCGGAGATACCTTACGGTTATCCGCACCCTTTTGTCATCCAGAGGCGGCGGGCCCGATGACAAGCAGAGACCAAGTTTGGTCATTCTGCACCCTTGTATCATCCAGAGGCGGCGGGCCCGATGATACGCGGAGATACCTTACGGTTATTCGCACCCTTTTGTCATCCAGAGGCGGCGGGCCCAATGACAAGCAGAGACCAAGTTTGGTCATTCTGCACCCTTGTATCATCCAGAGGCGGCGGGCCCGATGATACGCGGAGATACCTTACGGTTATTCGCACCCTTTTGTCATCCTGAGGCGGCGGGCCCGATGACAAGCAGAGACCAAGTTTGGTCATTCTGCACCCTTGTATCATCCAGAGGCGGCGGGCCCGATGATACGCGGAGATACCTTACGGTTATTCGCACCCTTTTGTCATCCAGAGGCGGCGGGCCCGATGACAAGCAGAGACCAAGTTTGGTCATTCTGCACCCTTGTATCATCCAGAGGCGGCGGGCCCGATGATACGCGGAGATACCTTACGGTTATTCGCACCCTTTTGTCATCCAGAGGCGGCGGGCCCGATGACAAGCAGAGACCAAGTTTGGTCATTCTGCACCCTTGTATCATCCAGAGGCGGCGGGCCCGATGATACGCGGAGATACCTTACGGTTATCCGCACCCGTTTGTCATCCAGAGGCGGCGGCCCGATGACAAGCAGAGACCAAGTTTGGTCATTCTGCACCCTTGTATCATCCAGAGGCGGCGGGCCCGATGGTACGCGGAAATACTCGAGTGGTTATCCGTATAAACATTCTTTTGCTATCTGTAAGACAGAACGCTTGATAGCATGCAGAGGCTGACATAGTCTTCTGCACCTTTTGTTCCTCCGGGAACAATAAGTCATTTACATGCGGAAATTTCATGGTCACCCGCGACTCTCGTCAACCGAGAGGAGCGAAATTAGTGTCGTACACTAATTTTCGTCCGGGTACCTTTGCTTGATGACATGCGACCTTTCTTTGGTCCTTGTGAGGTGCTTGGCACCCATCATTAGGCAATTTGTGAAAATCCGGGAACGACAAGTCATGGTCACCCGCGACTCTCGTCAACCGAGAGGAGCGAAATTAGTGTCATACACTAATTTTCGTCCGGGTACCTTTGCTTGATGACATGCGACCTTTCTTTGGTCCTTGTGAGGTGCTTGGCACCCATCATTAGGCAATTTGTGGAAATCCGGGAACGACAAGTCATGGTCACCTGCGACTCTCGTCAACCGAGAGGAGCGAAATTAGTGTCATACACTAATTTTCGTCCGGGTACCTTTGCTTAATGACATGCGACCTTTCTTTGGTCCTTGTGAGGTGCTTGGCACCCATCATTAGGCAATTTGTGAAATTCTGGGAACAACAAGTCATTTGCATGTGGAGATTTTATGGTCGCCCGCGACTCTCGTCAAATCGAGAGGAACGAAATTAGTGTCTTATCTTTACTTTCCTTTTATCTCCAATAAAAGACAAGTAAAGAGGGGCAACTGTCATACCCTAATTTCGTCCGGGGACCTTTGCTTGATGACATGCGACCTTTCTTTGGTCCTTGTGAGGTGCTTGGTACCCATCATTAGGCAATTTGTGAAATTCCAGGACATGCCGGAAAACCAAAAAAATATTGATGCACAATCCGTAAGTTTCCGTGACACACCGGAAATAAAATGGAAGCATCGTTGCATAATTAAGTTAGATTCCGTAACATTCCGTAAGTCAAAAAGGGGATGATTATGTAATCCGCAAGGTTCCGTAACATTACGGAAAGAAAACAAGTATCGTTACGAGATTCGTAAGTTTCCGTAACTTTACGAAAAAAGAATCACCA
The DNA here is from genome assembly GCF_000004515.6 of Glycine max. Lineage (NCBI taxonomy): Eukaryota > Viridiplantae > Streptophyta > Magnoliopsida > Fabales > Fabaceae > Glycine > Glycine max. The sequence continues at coordinate 3,373,780 of NC_038241.2, forward strand.
AAAAAGGTAAGGGGGTGAACTTATCAAGATAGGGGTGTAAATAGCAATTCAAATCTAGGCCCTTCCAGCACATTTTGGAAGTTGGGTTGCTTAAGGAGGAAGCAACTGGGCGGCAAGCTCCTCCACGTTTTTGAAAAATGGTTTTCGGGGCTTCCGCGGCTTCCGTAATACTTCCGTAAAATTTCCGAAAACCTTGGGTAAGCATATTCCACTTAACATTGGTAAAAGGGAAAAGAAAAAAGATGAAAATCAAATTCGAAAACAGTTCCGTAAGGCTTCCGTAACTTTTCCGTAAAATACGAAAAGGGGGGTGAACTTAGTAATTCGGGTGCGCTTAGAAATCTTCTTCATTAAGTCTTTGGGCGGCAAGCACCTCCCTTTTTTTCTATAAATAGGGGAGGGGGGAGCTGTTTCAAAATGTTCAAGACCCCTTTGGCTATGCATTTCGGCTATTTTGGGCAAAAACACGTTTTCGTGAAGAAAAATCAAGTCGAAGTACTTCCGTAACGCTTCCGTAAGCGATTCTGTGGAAATTCTTCATCGTTCTTCACCGTTCTTCATCCGTTCTTCGTTCGTTCTTCGTTCTTCAACGGGTAAGTTTTCGAATTCGAGACTTTCAATTCATTTCTTGTTTTGTGTACTTTCACTTTAATTTCGTTTACTTTCAGTTTTCTTTTCTTCAGTTTTTAACGTGCTTTAACCATTTATTTAAGCCGTTTTCTCGTCTAATAAATGATAAAATGAATTTCAACCGATCATTTGTGTTGTAATCTCGTTTAATCACTGTTAAAACGAAATCTAACCGATCGTTCACGCTATAACCTCGGTTAAACCAAAAAAAGTAAAATAATAATAAAATAATCAAAATATCTTGAAAAATAATAATAAAATAATCAAAATATCTTTGAATAAAATAATAAAAAAAATCAATCGGACGTTTTTCTTTGGAAGTTTCCTTGAATGAATTGATTAATAAACCAAAGTGAAACTAAGACTAAAATCAACTCACAAATCAAGTTTTTTTCCGAAAAATCACTAAAAACCGTTTTAAGGTCCAGCGCCTTAAACGGTCCTCTTTGCTTTTATCGGTTAACATGGACCGTTCAAAAGCATAAAATCAACATGTGACTTTACTGCTTTTGCAAGAACTACGTAGGTCTGATTTCCTCATCGCAATTGAGGATACGTAGGAGCAAAAGCCCCACTTTTGTCGACCACCCCGAGAGATCGTTAATGGTCCAACACCTTAACGCTTCTCTCCTTTCAAATCAAAAGATCATTTAATGGTCCAACACCTCAAATGACCTTTTTTCAATCAAAATATATCTTGCAAAAGATAAAAAAAAACAACTTAACCAAACACTTTGTTCCGAAAGAACTACGTAGATCTGATTTTCTCATCCCAAATTGAGGAATACGTAGGAGCAAAGGGAAACACCCTTGTCGACCACAAAAAAGAAAAAATATAAAAAAGGTATAAAGGATATAAGGACATAAAAGGGAACGTAAAAAATCAAAGTCATGTTTGCACATTCAATTAAAGGCTGCCGTCCCTTGGGACGGACGTGTGGGGTGCTAATACCTTCCCCGTACGTAAATACAACTCCCGAACCTTTCACTTAAAAAGTTCGTAGATCGCGTCTTTTCCGGTTTTTCCGACGTTTTCCTCAAATAAACGTTGGTGGCGACTCCGCGCGTATTCCTTTCGTGGAACACGCATCCCGCGAGTCACGCGTCGCCCTCCGCCGAAGGGTTGGTTGCGACACACGGGTTAGGATTAATAGAAGTTGTGTTGTATGAATAACCACTCAGGTATCTTCACCTGCCACCTGACTTCACGTGTCAGGATTAATAAAAGTTGTCTTTGTACGGAAAACCACTTGGGTATCTCTGCCTGCCACCTCACTTCATGGTCAGGATTAACAGAAGTTGTCTGTGAGACTAAAAAGTCTCGACCGGAAGATGCTGACATCTCCAGAAAGGGTGTAGATGAGCACATTGGTCTCTACTTGTCAATCAGACTTGGGGTCTCTGAATGATGAGGTGCGGATAACCGTAAGGCGTCTCCGCATGCTATCGGATTCTCGGGTCACTGGATAGCAAAAGTGTGTGGGCAGATAACCATCGGGTGTCTCTGCATGCCACCGAACTCTTGGGTCACGGTAACAAAAGTGTGTAACGAAAAAAAAATCTCGACCGAAAGATGTTGACATCTCTGGGAAAGGTGCAGGTGACGACGTTAGTCACTGCATGCTATCGGGCTTTGAGACTTACGCATAACAAATGAGACTTTTTCGCAGTCTCAGCCGGAAGACGCTGACATCTCCGGGGAAGGTGCAGATGATGACGTTAGTCACTGCATGCTATCGGGCTTTGAGTCTTACGGATAGAAAAATAGACTTTTTCGCAGTCTCGGCCGGAAGATGCTGACATCTCCGGGAAAGGTGCAGGTGACAACGTTAGTCACTGCATGCTATCGGGCTTTGAGTCTTATGGATAGCAAATGAGACTTTTTCGCAGTCTCGGCTGGAAGACGCTGACATCTCTGGGAAAGGTGCAGGTGACGATGTTAGTCACTGCATGTTATTGGGCTTTGAGTCTTACAGATAGCAAATGAGACTTTTTCGCAGTCCCGATTGAAAGACGCTGACATCTCCGAGAATGGTGCAGTGACGACGTTAGTCACTGCATGCTATCGGGCTTTGAGTCTTACGGATAGCAAATGAGACTTTTTCCCAGTCTCGGCCGGAAGACGTTGACATCTTTGGGAAAGGTGCAGGTGATGACGTTAGTCACTGTATGCTACCGGACTTTGAGTCTGACGGATAGCGAACGAGTGTGTGCGGGTTTCCATATAGGGCGTCTCCGCGTGCCAAAGGACTCACAGGTCACGATAGCAAAAGGTGGGGCGATCGAGAAAAGCGAGGCTTTTGCTCCAACATATCCTCAATTTGTGATGAGGAACTCAGACCTACGTAGTTCTTGATTTTGTGATGTGTGAGACTCAAATAGTCTCGATCTACTTTCACTAAAATGCGAGCATGCTTTAGTAAAGAAACAAAACCTCCAACTGATCAGGGCAACATATAATTTTTGTTGAAAAACAATGTGTCTATCGGGGAAGGAGAGTATACTGATGAAATTTTCTAATAACCATAAATGAGATTTTGGATGTTAGCGTTTCGTTTCTAAACGACCATTTAGAGGAAACACTAGGTCCAACAAAATAAAAGAAAATCACTCAAAGTGTATCAATCTCACACAGGTAAGTGTTTTATCCTAATTTCAAACCATAGATATGTTATGACTTGATTTTGTAAATCATTTCCTATCAAATCAAAGATTACATGTGTGATCACGTTCAATAGGACTTTTTTGGGAATGGTGTTTTTTTGTTGTGGGAAATTTGGCTTTGAGTGTTTTGGCCTTTCCCTTTTCTGTTTTTGTTTAGTGCGGGGCGAAAAAGTCATCGACACATAGGATTTTGGTTGGCAATTAAAGGGAGAGGACCACTTCAATCATGGTTTCCTTTCTTTTCTTATTTGCTTGTGACAATTCAAATATTGTCTGGTCCGAAGGCCTTTCTGTATATTTCTTTTGTTTTCTTCTGATCTTCGATTGGGAACTTTTCTTTTTCATTTGTTTTCTTCCAATCTTTGATCGGGAATTTCTCTTTTTCTTTTGTTTTCTTTCGATCTTTGATCGGGAACTTTCTTTGTTCTGGAAGCGTGTTAGCAGGTCAATAGTGAATGACTTTTTTTTTCTTGGGAGACCCATTGTTCCTTCTTTCGAGGACAGGGATGGAAATTCTCATCCTGGGTCAAGGTTTATGGTGGTTTGAGGTCTTGGGTCAAAAGGCTTGCAGAACGACCGGACATGATGTATGTTAGGGTGTTGGTTTGGCCAGCGGTTCAGGGATAAAGGGGATGTCCCACATTTATTTCCATGACACACATACAACAATGATGATTTGGAAATTTTATGCAAAACTGGTCATCCATGCACCCATGTGGACACTCAAGCATCAAGTTTTTATAGTCATGTGACACTAGGGCTCAGGATTCATTTATCCTATTTAAGTCAACCAAATGTTTCCAAAACATGTTCTTTCATCAATTCATGCATTCATCTGAGTCCATTTTGGGCATTCGGGAAAATTTTCACAGCATTCACCCTTTAGGTGCATACACATTTTTCTTCAAAAACCTCGTGTTCTGAATGGCAAGTTCATTCCCTTTCAAAAGCATGTTGGCTTTTTCGCTAACCAATTTTATTTTTATTTTGTTTTTTTTTTCATGAGGTATTTTGCTACCTAAACATATGTACATTTTTGTGAGGTATTTTGTTGTATACATGCGTATCCAAGGTATCTTGCTACCTAAACATACATTCATACATACATGCATACATATATATATATATATATATATATATATATATATATATATATATATATATATATATATATATATATATATTGTGAGGTATTTTTTTTGCTACCTACATTACATACATGCATATCTAAGGTATTTTCGCTACCCAAACACACATACATATATTTTGTGAGGTATGACTACCTTCTGAGCTTGTGCTTGTTTTATTTAAATTCCTAGGATCATGAGCAACTAGGTGTGTCCTACTATTACTTGAGAAAAAGGTGATCAAATAACATGCAGAGATTTAAAAGGTACTAGGTTGCCTCCTAGTAGCGCTTCTTTAATGTCTTGAGCTGGACGTGTGATAACTTATCGATCACAGACCTAGTACTTTTCTTACCTTTGGCTTTGGACTTGGTCGCCTGCTGGTTGGTCACGGGTCGTAGGCAACGCTCCAGCCTTTGTAGATGAGCTGAGGGGCTCTGGAGGTGGCGGCGGTGCATCTATTGCCCGTTGCCGGCCATCCCTAGGTTGTTGTGGTGTCTCGCCCTGCGCCTGCCTGGGGGCGCAGTACTTCTTGATGAAAGCCCGGTTAATAGGGGGCCCGATGACCTTGTTGGGGCGACGGGCACTCAGTAGAACTAACAATCAGAGCTGGAAACCCCAGGACCCTATTGGACTTCTCCGGGTCCACTGGGTGTCTTGCGGGCGCGATCTGTTGGATCAAGTGGCCTCAGAATAATTAAGAAGGGGGGGGGTTGAATTAATTATTCCTAAACCTTTACTAATTAAAAAATTACTCTTCTAAGGCTTTTACTAAATTGTTACGAGAATGACGAGTAGAAGAGAAACTTAACAGAAAGTAAAAGCGGAAATTAAATGCACATCAGAAAGTAAAGGAGTAGGGAAGAAGGAGACAAACACACAAGAGTTTTTATACTGGTTCGGCAACAACCTGTGCCTACATACAGTCCCCAAGCGACCTGCGGTCCTTGAGATTTCTTTCAATCTTGTAAAAATCCTTTTACAAGCAAAGATCCACAAGGGATGTACCCTCCCTTGTTCTCTTTGAACCTAGTGGATGTACCCTCCACTAGAACTGATCCACAAGAGATGTACCCTCTCTTGTTCTCAGTCAACAACCCAAGTAGATGTACCCTCTACTTGTACCACAAAGGATGTACCCTCCAATGTGTTAAGACAAAGATCTCAGGCGGTTAAACCTGTGATACTTTGTGAATGGGGATACAAAAGAATTCTCAGGCGGTTAGTCCTTTGAACACTTTTGTATTAGGGAAAGGGAAGAATCAAAAGAATTCTCAGACTGTGTCATTTTGAATTCTTTGACAAGGAGAAGGGAGACACAAAAGAATTCAGGCGATTAGTCCTTTGTTCTTTTGGAAAAGGGTGAAGAGAGACACAAAGAGAATTCAGGCGGTTAGTCCTTGGCGAAGTATTTTTGGCTAAGGGAGAAGAGAATGAAAAGATGAATAGCACAAGTTTTCAAGGTTTAGAAAACCAGAAAACTTCAGAAAGCTTTTGGTACAAAGAAGAAGAAGAAGAAGTTCAAAGAGATTTAAGGCTTGTAAAAGATTGATTGAATGACTTTTTAAATGCAAAACAAAGCCTTGCTTTTATAGACTCCTCATGTCTGGTCAAGACAACCATTAGAAGAGTTATGGCTTTTAGAAAAACTTAAAAACCAATTTGAAAAAGTCAAAAACTATTTGAAAAGTTACATCTTTTGATTTTATTCAGAAACAATCACTGGTAATTGATTACCAAATCAGTGTACTTAATTACACAAAGCTTTTATGTGAAAGGATGTGACTCTTCACATTTGAATTTGAATTTCAACGTTCAAAGGCACTGGTAATCGATTACAGCTTTTTGAAATTAATTGGAACGTTGTAAATTCAATTTGAAAACCTTTTCAAAACAATTTTGCTACTGGTAATCGATTACAACAATCTGGTAATCGATTACCAGAGAGTAAAAACTCTTTGGTAAACATGTTTTGAGAAAAATCATGTGCTACTCAATTTTGAGAAAAAATTTTCATACTTATCTTGATTAAGCCTTCTCTTGATTCTTGAATCTTGATCTTGATTTTTGAGATCTTGATTCTTGACTGTAAACTTTCTTCTTGAGTCTTGAATTCTTCTTCATTCTTATCTTGAACTCTTGAATTGTTCTTGATTCACTTGAGTTGTTCTTTGATTGATCTTTGATTCACTTGAGTTGTTCTTTGATTGATCTTTGAGCTTTTTGTCATCACCTTTGTCATCATCTTTTGTTATCATCAAAACACCTTTGAATCACCTTTGATTCACCATGAAGGTTTGCTTCTACACGATCCCTGCAAATAATCGATGACATCAGAAATTAGTTGAGTGATGTGCATACTTACCTATGTCACGATGATGTGACCTTACTGGGGGGACGAGCACCCGATAGGACTGGCAGCAGCCCACAACCAGAGCTAGAAACCCCAGGGCCTTGTTGGACTTCTCCGGGTCCACTGGGTGTCTAGTGGGTGCGATCCCTGCAAATAGTGGATGGCATCAGAAATCAATTGAGCCACGCGCATACTTACCTATGTCATGACGGCACAGACTAACTGACACTTCGGCAGGGGAGATCGGAGTTGTGGTGGTGTGCATGATCCATACTCGTCTCCTTGCAGCGGCTGGGTGAAATCCTCCCCTAGTATGCATAGTAGTTGCACGATAACCTCCCTCTCTGGTTGTGCTTGCGCAGTTGGTCGCCCTCCAATATCAGGGGGTGGCCCAGGAACTGATAAAAGAAAACTACTGGCCCCTCACCCAGGAGCGCAGGCCTTGATTAAGCATTAAGGGCGGAGGACCTTGAGTTCTATGAAGGCAAAGATGTGGAGTCCTATGAAGGCGAGAGCGTGCAACCCTATGAAGGTGAGGGCATGCAGCCCTCTGAAGGCGAGGACTTGTAGTCCTCTGAAGGCGAGGGCGTGTAGCCTTCTGAAGGTGAGGACGTGTAGTCCTTAGAAGGTGAGGGCGTGTAGCCCTACGAAGGCGAGGGCATGTAGCCCTCTAAAGGGGAGGACGTGTAGTCCTCTGAAGGTGAGGATATGTGATGTAATCTTAGCCCTGAAGGGCATTGGATAGAAGACTCCAAGAAGATTGGGCCAAAGATGCAAGAGAAGGCCCTAGGGTTCTCATGAGCCTTAGGGTAGATTTCGGACCCATGGGCTAAGTATGAGCCCACTTATCTTTTTACATATTAGATTAAGTTTTTCCTTCATTTGGGCCTTGTATTTAGGGCTCCATAATGTAGGTAGGGTACCCTAGAAATATAGGAATTTTTAGCCCTTGTATTTTAGGGCACCTAGACTAGTAGTTGTATTAGGGGTAGTTTTGTAATTTCACATGCACTAAGTGAATATTTCATGTGTGTGGTTGGAAATAAATTTAATTGAATTGGTAGAAGCCCAATCCAATTAAATTTTAGAGGAGGAGGTGAGCATTTCCTTACTACACCCCATTGCCACATCATAAGTCACACTTGGTGCATGTCCTTCATGCTTTACATGCCTCATGACACCTAAGCACACTTAGTGGAGAATCTTGGAATTGATCTTGGATTAGTGGGCTGAACCATAACTAAAATTCACTAATCATAATTAGTGAAATTTTGGCTCCAAAGTTTGGCTCCACAAATTCAATTTCAAATTCAAGTGAAATTTGAATTTCCCTCCAATTTTGTGTGACACTTAGGCTATAAATAGAGGTCATATGTGTGCATTTTTTTCAACTTTGAATTTTTGAATATTAGACTTCAGATTTCAAAGCTCTTTTAGAGCACAAAATTTCGTGCTCTTCTCTCCCTCTCCCTTCATTCATCTCCTTCTTCCTCCAAGCTCTTATCCATGGCCTCCTATGGTGGTGAGCTTCTGCTAGACTCATCTTCTCCTTGAAGTGACATCTCTTCTCTCTCTTCCTTCTCCATTCCGCTGCCATTCATCTTCCAAGAAGCAAAGGAATCCATTGATGAAGAAGATCCTAGGCCTACAAGCTCCAATGGAGCTTACATCAACGTGTAGCCCTTTGAAGGCGAGGACATGTAGTCCTTTGAAGGTGAGGGCGTGTAGTCCTCTGAAGGTGAGGACGTGTAGCCCTCTAAAGGCGAGGACATGTGGCCCTCTGATGGCAAGGATGTGTAGTCCTCTAAAGGGGAGGACGTGTAGTCCTCTAAAGGCGAGGGCGTGTAACCCTCTGAAGGCGAGGACGTGTTGTCCTCTGAAGGAGAGGGCATGTAGCACTACGAAGTTATTTGGTGGTTACTTCACCATGAAGTTATTTGGTGGCCCAGGAGAGCTAGAGGTTTGCCTGGGTGAGCTAGCGACCAAAAACTCCCTGAAATGACCCTTTTGCCCCCCCTTCGGTATCTTTCGCATTCTTGATCAAAACATTGAATGATCATCTGTTTTGCATTATAACTAGCACTTAACACCGTAAGTTGACTAGAAAGGATCAAAGGATAAAAATAATAGTCCCCGGACGAAATTAGGGTATGACAATAGGGTGTTGAAGTATTGGTCATCAGAATTTTCATTCTCGCAAACATGGGGTCAGACTAAGCGCCATCTTTCAAAAAAAGGTTCTATCATGTCAAAGTTAAGAATCTAGAGCTAGCCAGCTTGTGAAAACTGGGGCAGCAGATGGATCAAGTTCAATGTTAAGCCTTCAGCAATGTGTTTGGGAAGATCTAGGATCTGGCGATGATAGAAGTGTCAGTTGAAGCCATCGCATCTCTCACTCAATACTATGACCAATCACTCAGATGCTTCACTTTTAGGGACTTTCAGTTAGCACCAATCATAGAGGAGTTCAAAAGGATCTTAGGATGTCCGCTAGGGGGAAGGAAGCCATACCTTTTTTAAAGATTCTATTCTTCTATGGCAAGAATAGCAAAAGTGGTCAAGATCTCAGAACAAGAGCTAGACCGAGTGAAGCAAAATAGGAATGGGGTGGTAGGGATACCAAGGAAGCGCTTGGAGGAGAAGGTGGAAGCTCTGGCCAGCAAAGGAGAGTGGGCAGCATTCATCGACGTATTAGCTCTGCTAGTGTTTGGGACAGTACTATTCTCGAATGTAGATGGGTTGGTGGATCTAGTGACAATCGATGCCTTTCTTGCTTATCACCACAGCAAGGAAAGCTCGGTCATCCCTGTTTGGGCGGATGCATATGATACATTCAACTTGAGATGTGAGAAGAGCAGTGCAAGAATTGTCTATTGTACGCCTGCTCTTTATGTATGGTTGGTATCCCACGTTTTTTATGATGAAGGTAGTTTTGTCTGTCCCCTACAAGGTCATCACATGTGCTCCAAAAAGGGTACAAAAAATTAGGAAGAACTCTTGGCAGGCATGATGGGAGCATCCATTAGTTGGTTCCCACGTTTATACATGTTTTAACATGTGCACACCAACTATTTGATGAAATGTTACAATGGCTATTCTATGTGTTATTTTGAAACTTGAATGGGTAATGATCTTTACACATGTTCAGCCATTATTTTAGGTTCATGATCAACTTAGGTTGTTAAATTAAATGCCAAGGTTATGAACTAAGCTTGAAGCTTCAGACATTGCTTTAGATGCAAATACATGAGTCATATGAATGCTTAAGGTTATTTGGATTGAATTGGCCTAATTGTTTGGTTAAACTTAATGCACTAGGGTGGGTACATTGCACATGAATTACTATAGAATATCAAATTCTTTTTTTCAAAATAATGCACACTAAGTTGTGATTTTTATTAGTTGTATGGTATCACATACAATTAATAAAAAAACCACACAAAAATTGATTGACTTCTTGGTTGCTATACTTGGATAACTAAAATAATATGGTTATGTATTTCATGCAAAATAATTTTTATGCTAAATGTTAGTTTGATGTGTCTTTGTAGGCGAGGGCTTCGAAGAAGCTTTTTGCTAAAATGGCTAGGAAGGCCACCGCAGGGGAGGGATCTAGTTCAGCCCCACAAGCGGAAATTGAGTTTGATGGACACTATTTCTGAAGCGAGGAACATCAGTGCTGTTACAAAGCGATTGGTCTTTCCTCAAAGAAAGACGAGTCCAGCTAGCAAAAGGAGAGTACATAGAATTCCAAGTGAAGGCTTCCAAAAGGCATTGGACCCAGCTAACAGCGCCCATGGCTAGGTATGACCCTGAGATAGTCATGAAGTTCTACGCAAACGCTTGGCCCACTGAAGAAGAAGTCATGGATAAGCATTCCTGGGTGTGGGGCCAACGGATCCCATATGATGAAGATGCTATCAACCAATTTCTCGGGCATCCGTTGATCTTAGAAGAGGGGTAACGTTGTGAATAAGCTAAAAGAAGAAGCCAAGTCTAGGTTTTGATGAAGAGGCCATAGGTCAGCTACTGTGCTCCTCGGGATGTGATTTTTCACAGAGCGTAGCAGGGAGGCGAGTGTGGATCGTGCGCACTAGCATGACCACTTTGACTCAGATCTAGATGATGCTTCTGCTTAGCAACATCCTTCCAGTGACCATAATTTTGATCTCCCACTACCTAAATGCCAGTTGGTCTACGTTATCATAACCCAGATCAGTGTTCATGTAGCACAGCTTATCTTGGATGTCGTATACCAGTTTGTAAGTATTGCACCTCCGAGACACCCAATGGACCCAGAGAAGTCCAGCAGGGCATTGGGATTTCCAGCATTGATCACATGCCTTTGCCAGTTCTACGGGGTACTGGTCATGCCCACAAAGCTCATCCGGCCTCCCATTAACAGGTCCTTCATTAAGAAGTACTGCATGCCAAGGCAGGCACAATAGCCAAGGCAAGACCAGCAACAGTAGTCGACAGCAGATGCACCACCACCGCCTCCGCATCAGCCACTATCCCTAGAGTCCATCTTAGCTCACATGTAGAGGATGGAGCTCCAGATGCACGCGTACATGCAGCATTTAGGCTGACCAATAGGCGGCAAACCATAGGGGCCAGGTGTAGTTGAACGATAGCTTCTATCAGTATACACTGCACCAGCAGCGCCAAGACCCCAACCCTTACCCGTGGCCTACTCTTGAACAGTTCAGAGCCACTATCACATGGGCTGGGGACATGCCTAATTTTCAAGGTGGTGCAGGTCCCATAGAGGCCCAAGGAGATGAAGAAAAAGCTAAGGAGGATGGAAATATGGCAAATATGATGGTTTTTTTTCCTTTGAGGAGACTAAGCCTCTCGACCAAGACCTTCTAAATTTGTGAACTTGTCTTTATCTTATTTATCACTTTTAGTACTTTGTTACATTATTGCATTGTGATGATTCTTTGAAACAAAAAGAATCTTAAAAAAACTAAACTTAACTTACGCGTGGTTTCGTTTCTATTTTTGTGCGCTCTTTGATTTTTTATAGTGTAGTCTCAAATTACAACTTTGTCTAGGTTTTAGCCTTTTCCTAAACTAACATGCTTTTTTTCTAAGAAAAAGGGAAACAATCACCAGTATTCTTTGAAAATTTTGCAGACCAAAACACAACAAAAAAGGGTTTTTGAAAAAAAATGTGTGTATCTTGAGGATAAAAATAATGAAGGACTTTCCCGAATACCAAAGCGGACTCGGATGTTTTGCATGGACTTGATAAAAGAACAATTGTTGAAACATTGATTTGATCTGAATGTGGAAACAAACCCTAAACCTTAGTGATTGTGTGACCACAAATTTTATATTGAGTGTCCGCATGGATATGTTCTATGATTGATTTTAGATGAATTTCTAATTGTCATAACATATTATTCATGGAAGTGATCTAGGCATTCCTTCTTTCTAAGCCATTGGCCAAACAACTATCCCGATATGCATTATTTTCTGCCATTTGCAAGCCATATGAGCTAGACATTTTATTTTTACCAGAACCCTGACCTAGGATGAAAGTTTCCTACTTTGCCCTAGGATAAGAGAGCAAGGGTATCTTCCAAGGGAGATTTCTATCATCTTTTGGTTACTCATGGATTTTTTTGAAGGAAGATAAATGTTCATCAAGAAAAAAGAAGAAAGGAAAAGAAAAAAAGAAAGAAAGAAAAAGAAAAAAAGAAAAAATCAATAAAAAATGGAGAAGAGCAAAAGGAAAATAGAAAAGAAAAACAAGTTCTTTGGAACAAACAATGTATGAATTATGTACAGAGTTGTTGTGAAGAGTAAAAAGGAAAGGAAACAATAGTAACTTGGTCAAGACATGAGGGGATAGGAAGTGATTGCTCGTTTAAGTTACAAACCAAATCTTTATGCATGCTCTCCTACTCACACCAAAAAAAGAAAGACCAGAGCGACCAAAGCCAAAATTTCCTACAAGTTTGACCTTAAAAAGTCCTATTGATCCATGATGATTATGCACATTATCCTTGATTTGATGGGAAATGACTTGCAAAATCAATTTATGACATATCTGTTATTTGGAATTAAGATGAAACACTTGCCTGTGTGGAGCTTTATACACCTTTGTGTGGTTTTCCTCTATTCAGTTGGACCCAGTGTTTCATTTAATACTCCTTTAGAAACAAAATGCAAATTTCTTAATCTCATTATTGGTTGTGACGAATTCTATCTGTATGCTTTCATTCCTCCTTTGTCGCATTAGTTTTTAAAAGAAACATGTGTTGTTTTGATCGATTTAGGGGGTTTGACTTCTTTACCAAAGAGTGCTCGCATTTTAGTGAAATTTTTCAGGGACTTCAATGTCTTCTATCTTTTACTTTACAAGACCTCAATGTCTTCAGTCTTTACATTTACAAGACTTCAATGTCTTCTGTCTTTTACATTTCAAAGACTTCAATGTCTTTAGACTTTTATGTTTTTCAAGACTTCAATGTCCTCTGTCTTTTACATTTCAAAGACTTCAATGGTCTTCAACCTTTATATTTTTCAAGACTTCCAATTCTTTAGTCTTTTACATTTCAAAGACTTTAATGTCTTTAGTCTTTTACATTTACAAGACTTCAATGTCTTTTATCTTTTACATTTCAAAGACTTCAATTTCTTTAGTCTTTTACGTTTTTCAAGACTTCTATTTCTTTAGTCTTTTACATTTCAAAGACTTCAATGTCTTCAGTCTTTTACATTTACAAGACTTCAATGTCTTCTATCTTTTACATTTCAAAGACTTCAATGTCTTCGATCTTTTACGTTTTTCAAGACTTCGATGTCTTCAGTCTTTTACATTTTAAGACTTCAATGTCTTCAGCCTTTACATTTCAAGACTTCAATGTCTTCAGTCTTTACATTTACAATACTTCAATGTCTTCTGTCTTTTACATTTCAAAGACTTCAATGTCTCTAGTCTTTACATTTACAAGACTTCAGCATCTTCAGTCTTTTACATTCCCAAAGACTTCAATGTCTCCTATTTTGTTGTGCAAGACTACAACATCTTTTGCTTAATACTTTTTATTCTTCCATGTCGATATTTGTTTGTTCTTTTTTATAGGTTTCACTTCCTTGGTTTTCTCCAGTTGTTGGTCGGATAGCAAGATCGCTTGAATGAAATTAGTGTCCTTATATTTACTTACCTTTTCATTTTCAATAAAAGATAAGTAAAAAGGGGCAACTGTCAGACCCTAATTTCATTCGGAGACTATCATTCATTGATGTTTTGATTCTTGCTAGCCAAGTTGTGTTGTTCGACACCAATTACCGCACAAAATGAAAGATCGTTCAATGTTTTGCTCAAGAATGTGAAAGATACCAAAAAAAGGGGCAAAAGGGTCTTTTCCTTGAGTTTCCTGCACCCTAGCTCACCTAGGCCACCAAATAACTTCAGGGTTAAGGAACCAGCTCACCCAGACGAGCTGGTGACTTTAGGACTAAGCCTTAGCTCGCCTGGGCGAGCTGCAAGTGCCCAAAATTCCTATAAATAGGCATGTTGGGGGGGCTGAGGAGGGGTTTCAGCAATGATTAGTGAAGGAAATTGAGAGAATTAAGAGAGAAGAAGAGGAAACGAAGCTGAGGCACTACTGAATCGCGACTATGATCAATCTCTACATCGTTCCTTGTTCGGTGTTCTTCATGAGACCATCGGTTAGTTTTGTTTTTAAGATTTGATTATGATCTATGCACCCTTAGGGGTCCCCCTTGGTTTTTTTTTTTTTGCATATTCATTTCCTCCATCAATCATCGATAAATCTCATTTTTTTTGTGAAGTTTAATCTTAACCGATCATTAGCACCGTAAAGTTGTCTTTTAAAGACATTGAAATTTAATAAAACCAAAAATAGAACCAACGCATAACTGAATTTCTTTCAATCAAAGTCACTTGAGATCGTTCAAGGTCCAACGCCTTAAGGAACCTTTTGTTCTTATTAATTAAAAATGAAACTTTCAATAGCATAAAAAAATTTGACCCACAAACATTCTCACTTGTAAAGAACTACGTAGGTCCGAATTCCTCATCTCACCTGAGAATATGTAGGAGCAAGGTAAGCCCCCTTGTCAACCCCAAAAAAAATATAAAAAGGGAAAATAAATAATATTGAAGTCATGTTTTTGCACACTCGATTAAAGGTTGTTGTCCCTTGTGACGGGCGCGTAGGGTGCTAATACCTTCCTTATGCGTAAACAACTCTCGAACCCTTCTTTTCAAAATTCGCAAACCTCTTTTTGGTTTTTCTAACATTTTCCTCAAATAAACGTTGGTGGCGACTCCCACACATTCTCCTTTTTGGAAGACATACACTTTTTTGTTTCATATCACCCTCCCATCAAAGGGTAGGTTGCGACAGCTTGGAGCTATTGTTGCACTTGTGCGGAAGCAAAGCTACCATGATGATTCACCAAGATGTTTTTGATGATTCCAAAGCTCAAAGAGTTGTTTCAAGATTAAAGAATCAAGCATTCAAGATTCCACTCAAAGATTCAAGAATCAAATGAAGAAATAGAGAAGCATCAAGCCAAGTCAAAGTAGGTAGTAAAAAGTATTTTTCAAAAAAACATCAAATAGCACACTTTTTATTTTAAAAAGGATTTTCCGAAATCTTCTAAGTTACTAGAGTATTTACTCTCTGGTAATCGATTACCATTTGGTAGTAATCGATTACCAGTGACCAGGATGGTTTTCAAACTGGTTTCAATGCTTTGCAATGTTCCAAATCATTTTCAAATAGTGTAATCGATTACACTATATTAGTAATCGATTACAAGTGAATTGGAATGTTGGAATTCAAATCCAATTGTGAAGAGTCACAACTTTTCATAAAATACATTGTGTAATCGATTACACCATTATGGTAATCGATTACCAGTGAATGTTTTTGAAGAAAATGTTAAGAGTTATAACTCTTAACATGGTTTTCTCAAAAGGTATCAAGGTTCTATAAATATAAGACCTTGGCAGGCATTATATATAATAACACAGAAAAACACATCTGATTACACAAAACTTTCCACTGCTTTTGTCTTGCAAAACCTTTGCCAAATTCATTCTATGTTTTTGTTCAATCTTTCCTTGAAGAAAGGAAAATTATGCAAAAACAAAAACTGTGTTATCCTTCTGTTTTTCTCTTATTCTTCTTTCCTTCTCCCTCTTGCCAAAAGAATTCAAAGAACTAACCATCTGAGAATTATTTTGATTCCCCAAACAAAAGAATTCAAAGAACTAACCGTTTGAGAATTCTTAGCCTAAACACTGAATTCTAAGATGTAACCGTCTGAGAATTCATTGTAAGAAGCAGGTAGCTTCTTGGTTGTAATAGTGAACACAAGGGAGGGTACAACTTTTGTGGTTCACTTCAAGTAGAGGGTACATCTACTTGGTTGTTCAAAGAGAACAAGGGAGGGTACATCCTTTGTGGCTCTTTGCTTGTAAAGGATTTTTACAAGGAAAGGAAATCTCAAGAGGTTGCTTGAGGACTGGATGTAGGCACGGGTCGTTGCCGAACCAGTATAAAACTTGTGTTTGCTTTCTTTTTCCCTACGCTCTTTACTTTTCTGTTGCACACTTTTTATTTCCGCTTTACTTTTGTCTAAGTTATTGTTTCTGTTCTTTACTTTCTCATAACTTAGTAGTAAAACCTAATTGAATCTAGTAACATTAAGAAGGATAAATTTTTAATTAGTCAAGGCACATTCATAATTAATTCAATCCCCCCCTTTCTTAATTATTCCGAGGCCACTTGTTCCAACAAGTGGTATCAGAGCAGGTTTCTTGAGAAAAGTTTCACAACTTCAAGATCAATGGCCTCCTCAAATTTTCTGTTCCCTGAAGGAAACTCCATCCATAGGCCACCTATCTTTAATGGTGATGGTTACCACTACTGGAAAACCTGAATGCAAATCTTTATTGAAGCCATAGATTTAAACATTTGGAAAGCAATAGAAATAGGACCTTATGTACCCACCATAGTAGATGGAAGCACAAGCACAACAACATAAAAACCTAGAGATAAATTGTCTGAAGAAGATAGAAGAAGAGTCCAATATAATCTTAAAGCCAAAAACATTATTACTTCTACCCTAGGAATAGATGAATATTTTAGAGTCTCAAATTGTACAAGTGCCAAGGAGATGTGGGACACACTTCAACTCACACATGAGGGCACAACTGATGTTAAGAGATCAAGGATTAATACTTTAACCCATGAATACGAACTTTTTAGGATGAACACAAATGAGAACATCAAAAGCATGCAGAAAAGATTCACACACATAGTTAATCACCTTGCCTCCTTAGGAAAAACCTTTCCTAATGAAGATTTAATTAATAAAGTTTTGAGATGCTTAATTAGGGAATGGCAGCCCAAGGTAACTGCCATTTCTGAAAGTAAAGATCTTTCTTCTATGTCTTTTGCCACACTTTTTGGCAAATTACAGGAACATGAGATGGAACTTCAATGGCTAAATCAAAATGAAGAAACTGACAAGAGGAAACAAAGCATAGCACTAAAAGCCTCCCCATCAATGCAAGAGGAAAATGAAGATGAAGAATCGGAAGATGAAGAAGACTTCTCACTTTTTGTGAAGAAGTTTCACAAATTTGTTAAGAAAAGAAGAAGCGAGAGGCGTCAAAATATCAACCATGGAAAAAGATCCCATGAAGGCTCTCCAACTCTTAGATGCTATAAGTGCAATCAACTTGGTCACATCAAAGCAAATTGCCCCTCAAACGAGCAATGGCCTGAGAAGAGTGATAAGAAAAGTCATGAAGAAAGAAATGTTGGACAAGTGGCCTCAGATATCTTAAGAAGGGGGGGTTGAATTAAGATATCACAAATTATTTCCCCAATTAAAAATTCTATTCAACTTTCTATTCAAGTTACAAATTCCCTTAATAATGAATTTCTCAAATAATGATTCAAATAGAACAATTTGAATATGAATATAAAACAATAATAAATAAAGGAGTTTAAGGGAAGAGAAAGTGCAAACTCAGATTTATACTGGTTCGGCCACACCCTTGTGCCTACGTCCAGTCCCCAAGCAACCCGCTTGAGAGTTCCACTATCTTGTAAATTCCATTTACAAGTTCTAAACACACAAGGACAATCCTTCCTTTGTGTTTAGAATTCTTTCAAAACAAGAGACCCTCGGTCTCTTAATCCCTTTTCAGAATAAAGAAGAAGAGAAGAAAAAATCTCTCTTGAAAGAGATAGATTGAACAATTTGAGCACTCAAATAATTCCTTATTGAATCACAAGTGTTTTGGCCAAGAAATTTTTAAGAGGATAAAACAATTTTGCTTGTTAAGAGGATAAGACCTTTTTGTTCTTCAAAACTCTTATCAAAATTCGTGTCTCAAGTCACATATATACAAGCCTTTGATGGCCATTTAAGAAACAGATAAAAAGATGTGACTGTTGAGAATGTTTTTTGAAAAACTCCTTTGGTAATCGATTATAGTATGCATGTAATCGATTACAAGCTTTAAAATTTGAATTAAAACGTTCAGAAACTGCTGGTAATCGATTACCATATATGTGTAATCGATTACACAGTGCAAATTTTGAATTCAAATTTTAATAGCTGTTGTAAATCAGTTTTGGCCACTGGTAATCGATTACCAGAGAGTAAATTTGTTGAAAAAAACTTTTTAACTTAAATTTCTTGGCCAAACCTTTTGCTACTTCAATTGGAATTCCCTTCCTATTTAATATACCCTTTCTAAGACTCTAGAGACTGTCTTGATCATCCATCTTGAATATCTTTAATTTCTTTGTCTTGAATAAAACTTTGAGACGCATGTGAAACTTTGGCATCATCAAAACATTCAGCTTGATCCTTTGTCTACAATCTCCCCCTTTTTGATGATGACAATTCCTGAAATCAAGACAAGCTATATACAAGATGATAGCACGTTCACACAACCCTTACTCCCCCTATCTTTTGGCATGTATGCCTAACTTTACTTAATGATAAATTTCTAATTGATTTCTAACCCAAGTTCTCTCCCCCTTTGGCAACATCAAAAAGAACTAAGCAACATAATCAAAATCCCAACAAAGCCAAACAATAAACCAAAATAAATCCATACATTGTCATAAAAAACCAAAGCAAAGTCTAGAAATATAATTATAGTGCAAGATTACGATAACTAGAGCAACAAAAAGCCAAATACACGGCGATAAACCAAAGTACCAATAATACTTAATCATTAATAATACTTAGTTATAATACTTAGTTATAATACTTAAGCTAAGATGATGATGGAGGAGGTGGTGGTGGATCAAAGCAAGTACGGATGAAGGAGACATCTTCTTCAACTTTGGTGATCCTTGATTCCATGGCATCGAACCGCACGTCGACTTGCAATTCTATGGCATCAAACTTGTCACCAACAAAAGTCTGAAGTCCATCAAACTTGTCCATAAGCCTTCGAAGAAGAGTGGAATTATCTTCAGCTGGTAGGTTGCCTTCGTCATCAGCGGGTTGAGTGCTCTTTTTGACCCAAGAGCCATCATGGTCTTTGCGGTAACCAAAAGAAGCAATCACAGCAGCACCAATTAAAAAAGATCTCTTGATTGGAACATAAGGTTCAGAATCAAGAGGAATTTGAAAATGGCGGAAAAAGAGAGTGACAAGATGTGGATATGGCAAAGGTGCATTTAATCGCAATGCCTTATGCATGCAATATCTTACAAGATGTGCCCAGTCAAGTTGACGCCCGGTATGAAAGGCCCACATGATAACAAGATCTTCCTCAGAAACCTGGGCATGATTGAAAGATCGTGGAAGCAAAATCCACACAATCAGATAATGAAGATGCGGCTTTCAAAAGCCAATGAACCGGCAAGAAGGCGTCCGGTCATATCCGCATGGTTGGTGCAAACCAACTGGTGGGCATCATGTGCAGAGAAATCAAATTTCCAATCGTCATTCAGTGTACCTTCAAATGGTACACTATCACTGGACAATTGGGTTAAGTCATGGAAAAGGGATTGGTCAATGACCATTTTTATCCCAAAAACCTCAGAAATCAAAGAGTTGTCCTGAATTTCAAGATTACAATAAAAGGCTTTAACCAATTCAGGATAATCAGGCAATTGTAATGACATGAAAGGTATGAGACGTAAATTCTGAAATGCTTGAATGCAATCAAAGGTTTCAGCAGAAAAGAATTCCATATCAATGAACTTAGGGTCGATAATGGAACGAGATGAGAAAAGATTTGAATACCGTTTCTGCTGTTCTTCGGAAGAAAACAATGTAGAAGAGGATAATGAGGGTGGAATTGGTGCTGTGGATGCGCTAGTGGCTCCGGAACGATGAGCTCTTGAAGCCGAAGTGGAGGCGGATGAACCCTTACGTTTCTTTGACGATTCTGCCATTTGAAGGAGTTTTTGCATATTTCAATCGGTGAAATCAAAAGAAAAATGAAAAAGAAGAAGATTGCAATTTACGGGAGTCGATTTGATGAAGAAATGAGTGAGATAGGAAGGTTTGGAGGTTTGGGAATGGAGGAACGTCGCAAGGAGGAAGGGGCTGCGCAGGGGTTTCTGGAAAATGTGATATTTATAGAGCAGGACGCATGGTAATCGATTACAAGTAATGGTAATCGATTACAGGAGGAGGCAGCCTACTGGTAATCGATTACATGAATACTGTAATCGATTACAGGCCATCTGTTCTAGTGTAATCGATTACAGTATTCATGTAATCGATTACCAGAACATAAAATAGCCTTTTCCTAAAAGAAAACTTATTTCTAAGTCTAAAAACTTATATTATCTTAAGACTTAATTATACTAACAAGAAAAGTAAACTAAATTAAACAAAACAAGTGTTATACTCAATCAAAACACAATCAATCAATCGTAAAATTTTACCTATCCAAATCACTAAGGTCTAAAAGTCCTAATTCTCTTCTTATTAAAAAGAATATATCCTTTGGGAGAGGTTTTGTAAAGATATCAGCAAGCTGATTCTTTGTATCAACAAACTCTAGCAAACAATCTCCCTTTAGAACATGGTCTCTTAGAAAATGGTGCCTTATTTCTATATGTTTCATTCTAGAATGTTGTACAGGGTTTTTGGATAGATTAATGGCACTAGTGTTATCACACCTAATAGGTATTCGATCAAGAAGGATACCATAATCAGATAATTGTTGCTTCATCCATAAAATTTGTGCACAACAACTGTCGGCAGAGATATATTCCGCTTCAGCAGTGGATAAAGCAACACTGTTTTGTTTCTTACTATGCCATGAGACAAGAGCAGATCCAATGAATTGACAAGTTCCACTTGTGCTTTTTCTATCAGTTTTAGATCCGGCAAAATCAGAATCAGAATATCCTATTAAGTTACATGTTGAGTTCTTAGGATACCATAATCCTAAATTTATTGTACCTAATAGATATCTCATGATTCTCTTAACTGCACTCAAATGTGATTGTTTGGGGTTGGATTGAAACCTAGCACACATGCATACACTAAACATAATATCAAGTCTACTAGCAGATAAATAGAGAAGAGATCCGATCATACCTCGATATTGTTTCATGTCTATAGATTGACCAGATTCATCTTTATCTAAGTAACAGCTAGTGCTCATCAGTGTAGCCATGTGTTTTGCACTTTCCATCCAAAATCTTTTGATCAATTCCTTGCAGTACTTGGATTGATTGATGAATATACCTTCTTGAGTTTGCTTGATTTGTAATCCCAGGAAGTACTTTAGTTCTCCCATCATTGACATTTCAAATTCACTTTGCATATCAAGGGAAAACTCCTTGCACAATGAATCATTAGTGGATCCAAAAATTATATCATCAACATATATTTGAACCAACAAAATATCATTATGCTTTCTCTTTATGAATAATGTGGTATCCACTTTTCCTCTAGAAAATTCTTTTTCTAGGAGAAAATTACTCAAACGTTCATACCATGCTCTAGGGGTTTGTTTCAAACCATAAAGAGCCTTTTGTAATTTATAAACATGATTTGGTTTATCCGGGATTTCAAAACCTGGGGGTTGTTCAACATATACTTCTTCTTCAATTAAACCATTTAGAAAAGCACTTTTAACATCCATTTGATAGAGCTTAAAATTCATTATGGATGCATATGCTAAGAGCATTCTAATGGCTTCTAATCTTGCAACTGGAGCATATGTTTCTTCATAGTCTATTCCGTCTTCTTGATTATACCCTTTTGCTACTAACCTAGCCTTATTTCTAATAATTATGCCATGTTCATCTAATTTATTCCTAAAAACCCATTTTGTTCCTATGACAGGATAATTTTCAGGTTTTTCTACTAGTTTCCACACATTGTTTCTTTCAAATTGATTCAGTTCTTCTTGCATGGCAATGATCCAGTTATCATCTACTATGGCTTCTTTTATATTTTTAGGTTCAATCATAGATACAAAAGCCATATTATTGCATAAATCTTTAAGAGAATGTCTACTTGTTACCCCTTTTGATATATCACCAATAATGTTGTCGAGGGGATGATCTCTTGAGGCTTTCCATTCTCTTGGAAGTTCATTATTTGCTCTAACTTCATTATCTTGAGAATCCTCATTGCTTCCTTCATCTTTTTCTTTAGAGTCATTTCCATGAATATGTGTATCTTCTAAGAAATCTGAAATATCATCTAAAAAATCCTTCATTGGAACAATGGCATTAGACTCATCAAAGGAAACATGTATAGACTCTTCAATTGTCATTGTTCTTTTATTATATATTCTATAAGCTTTACTATGCATAGAATATCCAAGGAAAATACCATCATCTGACTTAGCATCAAATTTTCCTTAATTATCTTTTCCATTATTCAATACAAAACATTTACAACCAAAGATATGAAGATGTGAGATGTTTGGTTTTCTGCCATTGAACAATTCATATGGAGTTTTCTTTAAAATGGGTCTTATTAAACCCCTATTTAAAATGTAGCATGCAGTGTTAACGGCTTCAGCCCAAAAGTATTTTGGAAGAGGAGTATCATTTAATAAAGTTCTAGAAATCTCTTCCAAAGATCTATTTTTCCTTTCAACAACACCATTTTGTTGAGGGGTTCTTGGTGCAGAAAAGTTATGCTCAATCCCATGCTTATCACAAAATAATTCAAATTCTTTATTTTCAAACTCACCCCCATGATCACTCCTAATAGATATAATCTTGAGATTTTTCTTATTTTGAATGATTTTTGCAAGTTTTCTAAATGCTTGAAATGCATCATTCTTATGAGTGATAAAAAGAGTCCATGTGTATCTAGAATAATCATCAACTATAACAAGAGCATAGTAACTTCCTCCAAAACTCATGATTCTTGAAGGACCAAACAAATCCATATGTAGTAATTGTAAGGGTTGAGTAGTTGAAACAATGTTTTTAGATTTGAAAGAAACTCTAGTTTGTTTTCCCTTTTGACAAGCATCACATAGCCTATCTTTTTCAAATCTTAGTTTTGGCAAACCAACAACTAAATCTTTTGATATTAATTTATTTAAGTGTTCCATGTTTATATGTGCAATCCGTTTATGCCATAACCATGGATCATCATCTTTACTAAGAAAACATTGATTATTATCTAGTTTTTGACTTAAGTCTATCATGTAAACATTGTTAACTCTAAACCCTATATGCTGTATATTCGTATCATGTTTATGTTCAAAGACACACTTTTGAGAATCAAATGATACCAGATAGCCTTTGTCACATAATTGACTCACACTAAGCAGACTATGTTTAAGACCTTCAACAAGTAGAACATTTTCAATGGAGGTTGAAGAATGTGTACCTATTTTTCCAACTCCAAGAATTCTACCTTTGTTGTTGTCACCATAAGTTACATGTCCGCTTTTCTTGGGAGAGATATGTGTGAATTTTGATTCGTCTCCCGTCATATGTTTTGAGCATCCGCTATCTATGTACCACTTTTTCCTCAAGGGTTCCTACAAAATCAAGGTTGTAACTTAGGTACCCAAACTTTATTGGGTCCTTGAGTGTTAGTATGAATAACAGATCCTTTTGGGACCCAAATCATTTTAATATTGTTACAATTTCTTCTAAAATAGCATGTAGATGTGCCATGCCCTTTTCTTCCACAGTAAAAACATGTGATAAAACTAGAATTATATTTTTGTGTGGAAGTAGAAAAGTTTTTATGAAATTTTTGTTGTTTTTCAGATTTATATCCTAGTTCAGCCTTATTAGAGGCATGTCTTTGTTTTCCTAATATGACATCTAAATTATTTTTACTATAAGAAAATTTTGCAAGTGAGTTTTTCAATTCTTTGATTTCTTTTTCATACTTTTCACAACAACTACAAGAATCTGACATTTTCTTGTCAGAAATAGTAGAGATATGAACTTTTTCATTTGGTTTAGAAATTGAGACTTCATTTCTAAGATGATCTAATTCTTTGTTTAATTTTGAAATTTCATTTTCTAAATTTGAAATTGTTTTCTTTGAAGATGAAACTAACTTTGCAAGTTTAATTGACTCTTTATGCAGATCAGCAAATGCATCTTGCAATTCATCAAAAGAAATAGATAAGTTATTTGAAGATGTTACCTCTTCATCACTTTCATAACTTTTAGCCATAAGGCAGAGGTTTATCTCTTCATTTTCTGAATCTTCAGAAGATTCCATATCATTTTCACCCCATGTAATGTATGCTTTCTTCAATTTCTTTTCACTAATATTTTTCTTTTCAGACTTCTCCATCTTTTTCTTGAAGATGGGACAATCAACCCTCAGATGTCTAGGTTGATTGCACTCAAAGCATTTTAGAGTAGAGGATGAAGTTTTTGTCCTTCTTTTAGATTTAAAATTGGGTTTCTTTTGATTTCCTCTGACTCTCAGGAACTTGTTGAACCTTTTTACAAAAAGACTAATATCTTCATCATTATTCAAGTCAATTGAATCTTCTTTATCACTGTCTTCTTGGATTGCAGATGAGGCTTTAAGAGCGATTCCCTTCTTCTTCTTATCAGTTTCTTCATGTTGATTTAATCTCAATAATTCCATTTCATGCTCCTGCAATTTTCCAAATAACGTAGCAAGAGACATACTAGACAAATCTTGAGATTCTGTGATGACTGTTACCTTTGGTTGCCATTCTCTATTAAGACATCTTAAAACTTTATTTACTAGATCTTCATTTTGAAAAGTTTTTCCTAGAGATGCAAGATGATTAACTATGTGTGTGAACCTCTTTTGCATGTCTTGTATACTTTCATTTACATTCATCCTAAACAGTTCATATTCACGAGTTAATGTGTTTATCCTAGATCTTTTAAGATATGTTGTGCCTTCATGTGTTACTTGTAGGGTATCCCACATATCCGTAGCACTTTTACAATTTGAAACCCTAAAGTATTCATCTATTCCTAGGGCAGATGTAATAATATTTTTGGCCTTTAAATTATATTGTACTAATCTTCTTTCTTCCTCAGTCCAATCTGCTCTAGGTTTTTCTATTGTTGCACTTCCGACCACTATAGAAGGAACATAAGGTCCTTGTTCTATGGCTTCCCAAATATTTAAATCTATTGCCTCTATAAAGATTTGCATGCGGGTTTTCCAATAGTGGTAACCCACTCCATTAAAGATGGGAGGTCTATTTATAGAATTTCCCTAGGGAAACAAGTAGTTTGATGAGGCCATAATTCTTGAAGCTTCTAAACTTTATACAAGAATGAAGCTCTGATACCACTTGTTAGACAAGTGGCCTCAGATATCTTAAGAAGGGGGAGTTGAATTAAGATATTACAAACTATTTCCCCAATAAAAATTCTATTTAACTTTCTATTCAAGTTATAAATTCCCTTAATAATGAATTTCTTAAATATTAATTCAAATAGAAAAATTTGAATATGTATATAAAACAATAATAAATAAAGGAGTTTAAGGGAAGAGAAAGTGCAAACTCAGATTTATACTGGTTCGGCCACACCCTTGTGCCTACGTCCAGTGCCCAAGCAAACCGCTTGAGAGTTCCACTATCTTGTAAATTCCTTTTACAAGTTCTAAACACACAAGGACAATCCATCCTTTGTGTTTAGAATTCTTTCACAACAAGAGACCCTCGGTCTCTTAATCCCTTTTCAGAATAAAGAAGAAGAGAAGAAGAATCTCTCTTGAAAGAGATAGATTGAACAATTTGAGCACTCAAATAATTCCTTATTGAATCACAAGTGTTTTGGCCAAGAAATTTTTAAGAGGATAAAACAATTTTGCTTGTTAAGAGGATAAGACCTTTTTGTTCTTCAAAACTCTTATCAAAATTCGTGTCTCAAGTCACTTATATACAAGCCTTTGATGGCCATTTAAGAAACAGATAAAAAGATGTGACTGTTGAGAATGTTTTCTGAAAAACTCCTTTGGTAATCGATTATAGTATGTGTGTAATCGATTACAAGCTTTAAAATTTGAATTAAAACGTTCAGAAACTGCTGGTAATCGATTACCATATATGTGTAATCGATTACACAGTGCAAATTTTGAATTCAAATTTTAATAGCTGTTGTAAATCAGTTTTGGCCACTGGTAATCGATTACCAGAGAGTAAATTTGTTGAAAAAAACTTTTTAACTTAAATTTCTTGGCCAAACCTTTTGCTACTTCAATTGGAATTCCCTTCCTATTTAATATACCCTTTCTAAGACTCTAGAGACTGTCTTGATCATCCATCTTGAATATCTTTAATTTCTTTGTCTTGAATAAAACTTTGAGATGCATGTGCAACTTTGGCATCATCAAAACATTCAGCTTGATCCTTTGTCTACAAGAAAGACCAAGAAAGATTACATTGCTTGGGATGACAACGACTCATCCAAAGAATCTGAAAAAGGAGGAAATCAACCTTCTAACAAAAGACTATGAGAGTGAAGAGGACATCACTCAAAGGGACTAAAATCAAGATGGTAATCTGATTTTCATTTCATTCCAATGATGAAGATCAAACATTCCAATCATGAAAAATGTATTATCTTATCCAATTACTCAACTTAACTGGTTCAGTTCATTAATTTTAAATTAAATTGTTAACATGATGACGGATGTGTCATTATTTTCTCCTATTTCTTAACCCTTTTTGTCACCATTTTAATTACTTATTAGCCTTAATTGTCAAATTAACTATGCAGTTTTATCATTTGGGCCTACTTGACTAATTTTGTGTTTTTAATTTAATTTCAGGAGAATTATAAGCAATTGGGCTTGGATCCGGAATTGGGCTGAACCGGCTTGGACTTGAAGAGAGCAGACAATTTTATTTTATCCAATTTTACTTTATTTGGGCCAATTTTACTTTATTTCATTCTTGGGCTTGGACTTAAAGCAGAATTGTAAACTTTGGGGCTGAGGACATATATAACAGCACTAGGGTTTAGTAGAAGGAGACTGTTTTTGGAGAGAAGAATTTTTAGGGTTTTGCAATTCCAGTTTTTACTGTTCACACGCGCTGTTCACATAGAATAGAATTTCGTTTTCTGCTTCTGCCTTTGAATTCGTTTTCGTTTCTGCTGATTAATGGAAGGCTAAGTCTCCAACATTGTTTCTCTTGAGGATCAAGCACAACTCTCTTTGAGGTTTTGTTATTACTATTGAATTCTAATTAGTTTTTCCTCTTCACCAATTGCTCTATATTTGTTGTTATTAATCCATGCATGCTTGATGCTTGATTAATTGTCTCTGTGCTTAATTTACGTTCATGCTTAATGGACATGTGAGAGGGATTAATTGGTATATGTGTTGCTTAATCACATAATGACAACCTTATGTTAATTTTTGCTTAGTAAATTAATTTAGGGTTGGATTAAGTGGTTGAATTGATTAAGGATAAATTCTCGTAACCTAGGAAAAGAGACTTGCTTGTGAATCAAGGGGAAACAACATGTTTTAATTCTGTTATTTCTTTAATTCAAATTACTTGTTGTTTAAATTACAAAAACAAACAACCCCCCTTAATTCGTTACTATTTCACTATTATCTATTGTGAATGCTTGGTTGTTCATTGCTCGTTGGGAGATGACCTAGGATCACTTCCTAGATACTGCATTTTTAATATTTATTTGATTCGAGTATGGTCTCGATCAAATTTGGCGTCGTTGCCGGGGAGCAGTGGTCCAAAGGTTCATAATAGTGTTTAGTTGTTTTGAGTGTAGCTCTGTCGTTTAGGTTGTGAGTGTATGTTGTTTTGTTTTGCATTTCAGTCACGTCCCCTGTTTTGCATTCGGTCATTTTGCATTTCAGTCGCATCCCCTATTTAGCGCTTCCCTATTTCAGCTTTGAGTAATGCTGTGAATAGTGATTAGCCACTGAGAACTAGCGATTGATTTTGCAATTTAATTGGCGATTTTTGTTTTGATAGTTAGAGTTGATATTTTTGGCTGATGTTTTGTGTGGTAGTTTCTTTTGATCCACATTTTGTGTGAAAAATACCAGGAGCACTTGCTGTGGTTGAATTTGAGAGAGACAAAAAATTTGGGGACTTGTTTTTAGCAAAATTAAAAACGGCCATAACTTTTGCTCCGGGTATCAGAATGACTATTATTATATATGCATTTGGGATAGAAAAAAATTTCGCATATTGTGACAACCTGCTTTAGCTTTTTGGGGTCTCCCAAACTCGAAAAATCAGCCGTTTACTAAGTTTTTTTTTATTTTTCTAGTATTACTGTCTTATTTTTCTAAACTTTGCTTAGGTAGTTTTCATAGTTAGACTTTGAATTTTTGTTTGAAATTTTTTGTACTATCTTTTCATGATTTTAGGGTGTTGCTCACAAAATTTCAACTCATTTAGATATTGTTTGACTATAGTTGTAGTTTTAACCCTCCCCTGGTGCTTGTTTGAGAAACACATGATTTGCTGCATATAGTGCATGACCAGGGGCAATCCAGGTGATTTAAAACCCTTTGGTCCTGAAATAGATAGAACCTTTCATAGATTAGTTAGGCATAGTGTGCATCCTGGTCATTCTGTGCATTTTGACAATTTTGAGCATCCTGAGCATTTTGTTGCTGGTGATTCTGAATATTCTGATTTTGAGCATTCAGCTGTTAATTTTCATACTGAGAACATGGCTCAACCTCCCCCTTGTGAGAGGACTCTTAGGGAGATGGCTGCACCTGATTTCACTTATGAAAGCTTGTGCATTCAATATCCTAATGAGGGTGTTCCATATGTTATCAAGACTGGACTAATACATTTGCTGCCCAAGTTTCGCGGTCTTGCAGGTGAAGATCCTCATAAGCATCTTAAGGAGTTCCATATTATCTGTTCCACCATGAAGCCCCCTGATGTCCAGGAAGATCATATCTTTCTAAAAGATTTTC
Organism: Glycine max; assembly: GCF_000004515.6. NCBI lineage: Eukaryota > Viridiplantae > Streptophyta > Magnoliopsida > Fabales > Fabaceae > Glycine > Glycine max. Next base: position 3,402,946 of record NC_038241.2, read on the forward strand.
CTCATTCTCTAGAGGGAGTGGCAAAAGATTGGTTGTACTACCTTGCTCCCAGATCCATCTCCAACTGGGATGACCTTAAGAGGGTGTTCTTGGAGAAATTCTTCCCTACATCTAGGACCACGACCATCAGAAAAGACATTTCAGGCATCAGGCAACTTAGTGGAGAGAGCTTGTATGAGTACTGGGAAAGATTCAAGAAATTGTGTGCAAGTTGTCCTCACCATTAGATTTCTGAGCAACTCCTTCTGTAATATTTCTATGAGGGACTTAGCAACATGGAGAGGAGTATGATTGATGTTGCTAGTGGTGGAGCCCTTGGTGATATGACTCCTGCTGAGGCTAGGAATTTGATTGAGAAAATAGCTTCCAACTCCCAACAATTCAGTGCAAGAAATGATGCTATTGTCCTTAGAGAAGTCCATAAGGTGGCCACGGATTCATCTTCATCTGTTGAAAATAAAAAGCTTGAGGGAAAACTTGATGCCTTGATCAACCTAGTAACTCAGCTTGCCATGAATCAGAAATATGCATCTGCACCTATTGCAAGAGTCTGTGGTCTATGTTCTTCTGCAGATCACCATATAGATCTCTGTCCTTCTTTGCAGCAATCTAGAGTCAATGAGCAACTTGAAGCTTATGCTGCAAACATTTATAATAGACCCCCTCAGCAGCAAAACCAACAACAGCAGAATAATTATGACCTTTCAAGCCACAAATACAATCCAAGTTGGAGGAATCATCCAAATCTGAGATGGGCAAGTCCTCCACAACAACAACAGCCTGCCCCTCCATTCCAGAGCTGCTGGTCCAAGCAGGCCATATATTCCTCCTCCAATGCAGCAGCAGCAGCAACAACAACAACAAAGACAACAAGCAGCTGAGGCCCCTCCTCAACCTTCAGAATATGCAAGTTCAGCAAGAGACAAGAGCCTCCATTCAGAGTCTGACAAATCAGATGGGGCAGATGGCTACTCAGTTGAACCAAGCTCAGTCCCAAAATTCTGACAAATTGCCTTCATAAACTGTGCAGAATCCAAAAAATGTGAGTGCCATCACCTTGAGGTCTAGCAAGCAAATTGAAGTGCCTCCACCAGTAGTAGCACCTGCACCTGAACCTGTCAAGCTTCATTCTACACCTAAAAAAGAGGATGAGATAGTTGCACAAAAGAGAAAGCTTCCTGATCATGAGGGAGCTAACAAAAATTTGCATGCAGTTGGACCTTCTTCTAGTAGTTCTGACTTGCAGCAGCCTCTTATCCCTCTTCCATTTCCACCTAGAGCAATTCCAAACAAAAAGATGGAAGAAGTGGATAAGGAGATCTTGGAGACCTTCAGAAAAGTAGAGGTGAACATACCTCTGCTAGATGCCATCAAGCAAATTCCAAGATATTCCAAGTTTCTAAAGGAGTTGTGCACCCACAAAAGGAAGCTTAAAGGCAATGGAAGGATTAGCATGGGCAGAAATATGTCAGCATTGATAGGTAAATCTGTTCCTCACATTCCTGAGAAATGTAAGGACCCAGGTACTTTCTGTATACCTTGCATTATTGGGAACAACAAATTTGAGAATGTCATGCTAGATCTAGGAGCATCAGTTAGTGTCATGCCTTTGTCCATTTTCAATTCTTTATCTCTTGGACCTTTGCAATCTACAAATGTGGTGATTCATTTGAAAAATAGAAGTGTTGCTAACCCCGCAGGTTTCATAGAGGATGTGTTGGTTCGGGTTGGTGAACTTATTTTTCCTGTTGATTTTTATGTTCTTAATATGGAGGAGGGATTTTTCCCATGGTTTAGTTCCAATTATTTTAGGCAGGCCATTTATGAAAACAGCTCGAACCAAGATAGATGTTTATGCTGACACATTGTCTATGGAATTTGGTAATATTGTTGTTCATTTTAACATTCTTGATGCCATGAAACATCCATCTGAGGATCATTCTATTTTTCATGCTGAGATAATTGATCAGATTGTTGATGATTATATGTTTGATTTTGATTCTCTTCATGGTAGGAAACATCCATTTTTATCTGATATGTATACTTGTCATTCCTTATGCATTGAATCTGAATCTGAGTTTGAATTTGATCCTGTATCTGGTTTTTATGTTGAGAGTGAATTTGAATTTGAATCTGGTGTTGTACCTCTTGATGTAGATTTTTTAGAGTCAGAATGCACTAACCATGTTGTAGGAAGTGGATATACTTCTGACTTGCTTTATGAGGTACAGGCTGAGGACCCTTCTTCTTCTCCTACCCTGGTTCCTCCCACTATTCAGCCACCACCCACACCAGAGTTGAAACCCTTACCAGCAACCCTCAAATACGCTTACTTGGAGGACAAGGAAAAATTTCCAGTGATCATCTCTGCTTCCCTTGCTACTGAGCAAGAGGAGAAGTTGTTGCTAGTGCTCAAGAAGCACAAGAAATCCATTGGATGGACTTTAGCAGACATTCCTGGTATTAGCCCATCTACCTACATGCATAGGATACTTTTAGAGGATGGAGCTAAGCCAGTGAGGCAGCCACAGCGGCGACTCAATCCCGTCATTCTAGATGTGATGAAAAAGGAGGTGACCAAGCTCTTACAAGCTGGAATCATCTACTCCATTTCTAACAGCCAGTGGGTGAGTCCAGTCCAAGTGGTTCCTAAGAAGACAGGCCTCACGGTAATTAAGAATGAAAGGGATGAGCTTATCCCCACAAGAGTGCAAAACAGTTGGGGAGTCTGCATTGATTATAAGAGGCTAAACAAGGTAACCCGAAAAGATCATTTTCCCCTGCCATTCATTGATCAAATACTTGAGCGCTTGGCAGGTAAGTCTCATTACTATTTTCTTGATGGTTTTTCTGGTTATTTACAAATTCATATTGCTCCTGAGGATCAAGAAAAGACCACATTCACCTGCCCCTTTGGCACTTTTTCCTATAGGAGGATGCCCTTTGGCCTATGCAACGCCCCTGGTACCTTCCAGCGGTGTATGCTTAACATTTTCAATGACTTTTTAGAGAGTTGCATAGAGGTGTTTATGGATGATTTTACTATTTATGGATCCTCTTTTGATGCATGTTTGGATAGTCTGGATAGAGTTCTTAATAGATGCATTGAAACTAACCTTGTGCTGAATTTTGAAAAATGTCACTTTATGGTAGAACAAGGTATAGTTTTAGGACATATCATTTCCAGTAGGGGCATAAAGGTAGACCCTGCAAAAATAGTTGTTATTTCCCAATTGCCTTACCCCTCTTGCGTATGAGAGGTTCGTTCTTTTCTTGGTCATGCAGGGTTTTATAGGCGCTTTATCAAGGATTTTAGCAAAGTGGCCCTTCCACTATCCAATCTACTACAAAAGGAGGTGGAGTTTGATTTTGATGACCAGTGCAAAGAGGCTTTTGATTGCCTCAAGCGTGCGATGACTACCACCCCTATCATTCAGGCACCTGATTGGACAGCCCCATTTGAGCTGATGTGCGATGCATCCAATTATGCATTGGGGGTTGTCCTTGCTCAAAAGATTGACAAGCTGCCTTGGGTGATCTACTACACTTCCAAAACTTTGGATGCTGTCCAAGAAAATTATGCTACCACATAGAAGGAACTATTAGCTATAGTTTTTGCTCTTGAGAAATTTCGTTCATATTTGCTTGGTACTCGTGTTATTGTTTATACTGACCATGCAGCTCTGAAGTACCTATTGAAGAAGGCTGAATCAAAGCCTAGATTGATCAGGTGGATGCTTTGGCTCCAAGAGTTTGATTTGGAGATCTGTGATCGGAGCGGTGCATAGAACCTCGTGGCTGACCACCTGAGTAGGATTGAGCATGCGTCTGAGGACTCACCCATTCGGGATGATTTTCCGGATGACCATTTGTACATTATGTATAAGATTTCTGATTTCTTCCCCACTCCTTGGTTTGCTAATATTGTGAAATATTTGGTTGCTTTTGTTTTTCCTCCCTTAGCATCTAAAGTTCAAACTGATAAAATTAAGAGGGATGCTAAGCATTATATTTGGGATGACCCCTATTTGTGGAAGTTGTGCAGTGACCAAGTTATTAGGAGATGCATTCCAGACCATGAGATCGACTCGGTTCTGCAATTCTGTCATTCTTCTACACCAGGTGGCCATCTTGGCATACAGAGGACAGCTCGCAAGGTGCTTGACTGTCGTTTCTATTGGCCCGCCATCTTCAAGGATGCGTGGAGAATCTGTAGCACTTGTAAACCTTGTCAGAAAGCAGGCGGCTCACTTTCATGGAGACAACAAATGCCTCAACAACCCATGTTGTTCTGTGAGGTGTTTGATGTCTGGGGTATAGACTTTATGGGGCCTTTCCCTATCTCTTTTGGTTTTGTTCATATTCTCCTTGTTGTTGATTATGTTTCAAAATGGGTGGAAGCCAAAGCCACCAGAACTAACGATGCTAAGGTTGTTGTGGATTTTGTTAGATCTAATCTGTTTTGCAGGTTTGGAGTCCCTAGAGCCATCGTTAGTGATCAAGGCACCCATTTTTGTAATAGATCCATGTATGCCTTGCTCAAAACGTATGGGGTTGTGCACAAAATTTCCATACCTTACCACCCCCAAACTAATGGGCAAGTTGAGATTTCAAACAGGGAGATAAAAAAGATCTTGGAGAAGATTGTGCAGCCGAACATAAAGGATTGGAGCACCAGGCTGGATGATGCTCTTTGGGCGCATAGGACTGCCTACAAAGCACCCATAGGAATGTCTCCTTATCGAGTTGTCTTTGGCAAGGCATGTCATCTTCCTATAGAGATAGAGCACAAGGCCTACTGGGTTGTAAAGACCTACAACTTCTCTATTGATCAGGTTGGAGAGGAAAGGAAGTTGCAACTAAGTGAGCTAGATGAGATCCGTTTAGAAGCCTATGAGAATTCCAAATTCTACAAGGAGAAGACCAAGAAGTTCCATGATAGTTTGATAGCTAAGAAGGACTTCGTGGTTGGACAAAAAGTTTTATTGTATAACTCTAGGCTCGGACTCATGTGTGGTAAGTTGAGGTCAAAGTGGATTGGTTCTTTTGTGGTGACTAATGTTTTTCCTTATGGTCCAGTTGAGATTAAAAGTGAATCCACAAATAAGAGCTTCAAAGTCAATGGACACCGGCTGAAACCATTCCTCACAAATCCCTCCTTAGTGGATGTAGTGGTGGAGGAAACCTCCTTACTTCACCCTACTTCTCTTCCGCCATGACTTAGGGAGTTTTTTTTTCTATCTCCTTTTTTACTTTTATTGCACTTGTCCAAATTAATTGATTGTTTTGATTGCTCTTGATATTATGATTGTGCTACATTGAGGACAATGTGTTGTTTAAGTGCGGGGGGGGGGGGGGGAGATTATTCTTTTTTGTTCTTTATTTGGGGTTTTCTAGGTTAATTTTGTTATTTTGGTTTTATGTTTTGTGTACAACATTGCATGTTTCTCTTTGAATTTTGGGTTATGTACAGGTAATGAGTAATTGTTATTGAAATAGGAGTTTCTTGGCATTTTGTGAATTGAAATCCTTGTTTTTGTCTACATGTCAAGTTAGTTTTGAAAGGTCGAATTGAAAGTGATAGATTTACCCTTGGTGAGATTTTGAGCCATCATAATCTATTTTATTCGGTGTGTTTTGCCCCATTGATTGCTTGCACAATAGCCTTGGCTTGACTCTTGTTGATACTTCTTGCTTCACATGCATGTTGGGAGATGATTTAGGCATTTTGTTCTAATAAGCCTCTAGCCAAATGAGCCTACCTTGAATTAATTCCTTTGATAACCCATTGAGCCTATGTTCCCCTTTCTTTGTTTTGAAGCTCATTACAAGCCTTAAGTGAAAAACCATGATCTCACCCTACCCTTAGAGTATGTTTGGATAGAGAATTTTAACTGAGGAAAGTAATTTATCAGAGAATTTGAATTTCTGTAATCTAGAATTCATTGTTTGGATGTTTTTTTGTGAAGAATTTAAAATTTTAGAATTTAAAAATAGAATTTTAAACAACTAAAAATATGGAATTTCAATTTCCTTCTAAAAGGTGAGAAATTGAAATTCTCTTCTTACAGTCTTCTTCAAGAAACACCGTATGAGATTGTGGAACATCGATCGGGTCTGAGCATAGAGGAACACGTATAACTAGCACACCAATCATATCTTTTCTTTTTTTTCATTCATTTTTTGTCACCCTCATAATTTTAACTTTTTTTATCCAAACACAAAATTTTGAAAATAAAAGAATTTCAATTGAAGTATTTGAAATTCTTAGAATTTAAAATTTCTCATAATTTTAAATTCCTCCATCCAAACACACTCTTAAGGAATTTTGGAGCTTTGGAATTGTTCTGGGAATAAGTGTGAGGGGATATGTTTCATTGGATGATATGTTTTTGTTGGCCATGCTTAATGATGTATTTTGGCCATGCTTGATGTATATACATATATTGCCTAATTGTTGCTTTATTTTTCAAATGCTTTCAATGCTACTGTTCACGTTAAAAAAAAAAATAGAAAAAGAATGAAGTTGAATAAATGAGGTCTTGGCTTCAAGACTTGGACTGGTTTGAGGACTTGGTCAATTTTGTTTTGGGTTTACTTTTTATGCTTAATTCTTAATTTTGGTTTTGGGTTTACTACTTTTACTTAGTTTCCACTTATTCCCCATTGCTCCTCTATTCCTTTGGGTTTTAGCTACTTATCCAATGCTTTGCTCTACCTTGTCCTTGGCCCCATTACAACCTTAAAAGACCTTTTGATCCTCGTGTGTATGTGTTTGGCAAGTTTGGTTGTCAATTTTAGAGTTTTGCCAAGTCTATGTGGTGTTGGTTTTTCATGGGTGCTTTGAGAGTAAACAGTAGCCTAGACACTTGTGAGATAGAGTGCATATCTTGTGAGGCTTTATCACTTTTCATTCAATTCTTAAGCTGATTGACTATCTTGCCATGTTAGAGGTGCTTGGATGATTTTCATGACTGCCTTGATTCTTTAACTCTTTACGTGTTGGATGTTACCTATTCCTTTCATTCCATGAGATTCATTGAGAAATATGTAAATGTTTTTGTGTTTGTTTGTCTCTCTTTAAGGTCTCTTGATTTGTTCCTTGCTTTGCTTTTTGATTTTGCCCAGGAGTGCAAAAGGCTAAGTGTGGGGGGATTTGATGTGTCATTATTTTCTCATATTTCTTAACCCTTTTTGTCACCATTTTAATTACTTATTAGCCTTAATTGTCAAATTAACTATGCAGTTTTATCATTTGGGCCTACTTGACTAATTTTGTATTTTTAATTTAATTTCAGGAGAATTATAAGAAATTGGGCTTGGATCCAAAATTGGGCTGAACCGGCTTGGACTTGAAGAGAGCAGACAATTTTATTTTATCCAATTTTACTTTATTTGGGCCAGTTTTACTTTATTTTGTTTTTGGACTTGGACTTAAAGTAGAATTGTAAAATTTGGGGCTGAGGACATATATAACAGCACTAAGGTTTAGTAGAAGGAGACTGCTTTTGGATAGGAGAATTTTTAGGGTTTTGCAATTCCAATTTTTACTGTTAACGCGCACTGTTCACATAGAATAGAATTTTGTTTTCTGCTTTTGCCTTTGAATTCGTTTTCATTTCTGCTGATTAATGGAAGGCTAAGTCTCCAGCGTTGTTTCTCTTGAGGATCAAGGACAACTCTCTTTGAGGTTTTGTTATTACTATTGAATTCTGATTAGTTTTTCCTCTTCACCAATTGCTTTGTATTCGTTGCTATTAATCCATGCATGCTTGATGCTTGATTAATTGTCTCTGTGCTTAATTTACGTTCATGCTTAATGGACATGTGAGTGGGATTAATTGGTATATGTGTTGCTTAATCACATAATGACAGCCTTATGTTAATTTTCGCTTAGTAAATTAATTTAGGGTTGGATTAAGTGGTTGAACTGATTAGGGATAAATTCTCGTGACCTAGGATAAGAGACTTGCTTGTGAATCAAGGGGAAATAACATGTTTTAATTTTGTTATTTCTTTAATTCAAATTACTTGCTGTTTAAATTACAAAAACAAACAACCCCCCCCAATTCGTTACTGTTTCACTATTATCTGTTATGAACGTTTGGTTGATCATTGCTCGTTGGGATACAACCTAGGATCACTTCCTAGATACTGCATTTTTAATGTTTATTTGATTTGGGTACGGCCTTAATCAATGACTAACATTCTTTTTTTGTTGATTGTTGTTTTGGGATTGTTTTTAAAATGATTGATTGTGTTCTTTCAACTTTCCATGTTTTAAATTACCTTTAACAAATCTGAATGTTTGATTATGCCTATGATCTATATCCTTCAATCCATCTGTGATTCTTGTTTGATATGTTTGAATTAATTGATTGATTGCTCAAAATATTTTTATGCTTTTCAAAATTATTATATTTTATTTCAAATAAAATTATTTCGATATGTTAAAACCTTCTATGTTAATAAAAAAATCATCTTGGTAAGTGTTGATAGTCTATTAGCACTTAGTCTTAGGAAAAAGGTGTCTGGTAATCGATTACCTTCACAAGTAATCGATTATAGATAGTCAAGCTAAGTGTAATCGATTACAAAATTCCTGTAATCGATTATAGAGCGTCTCTGCCTATAAATTCAAATTTTCCAGAAACCGCTGGAACGCGATTTCTGTAGCGACGCAACCCCTAAATTCCTAAATTTCAAAACGCGATTTCTCCCTCAATTATTGTCCAAATCAAGCCCCACAAAGCCCAAAATTCATCATTTTTCATTCTCTTTCTTTTCCACCGATCAAAACTTCCAAAAACTCCCTCAAATGGAAGAACCATCGAAGAAGCGAAAGGGTTCTTTGAGTAGAAGCCAACAGAGCTTTGGGTCTCAAGATACTCCAATTCCACCATCCATTTCGTCTTCCACGCTATTCTCATCTGAAGAGCAACGTATCCAGTACATAACTCTCTTCTCTTCTCACTCTATAATAGATCCTAAGTTCATGGACATGGAGTTCTTTTCTGATGAAATGTTTGAGTGTGTTCAAGCATTTCAGAACTCTGATCTCATTTCGTTTATGTCTTTAAAAATTCTTGTTTATCCTAAGTTAGTGAAAGTTTTTTATTCAAACTTGGAAATTCAAGAAGGTTCCTTGATTTCTAAGGTATATGGGATTAAGATGGTCATATACCAGTCTTTTTTCTTTGAACTCACCCAGTTATCTAGTGATGGTGTACTGTTTGAAGGTACACTTGATGATGATTAGAAGTTCGATTTTTCTGTTTCTGATGCCCGCCGGTTGGTTTGCATCAACCAAGTGGATATGACCGGAAGGCTTCTTGCCAGCTCATTGACATTTGATTGTCGCATCCTCCACTATCTTATTGTTCACATTTTACTTCCAAGATCTTTAAACCTTGCACGGGTTTTTGAAGAAGATCTCATTATCATGTGGGCATTTCTTACCGATTGTTAAATCGACTGGGCTCACTTAGTCCGTTATCGCATGAATAAGGCATTGTGATCAAACGCTCCCTTACCCTATCCTCATCTTATTTCTCTTTTTCTTCACCATTTCGAGGTACCTCTTGATTTTGAACCTTCTGTTCAAATCAAGAAGTCCTTTTCCATTGGGGCCGCAGTGCTCGCCTCCTTCGGTTATCGCAAAGAGCATGATGGCTCTTAGATAAAGAAGGATGTTCAACCACATGATGCTGAGGGTTGCTCGCCCGCTCGAGAGGATTCTTCTCTTATGCAGAGTGTCATGGATAGGTTTGATAGTCTTCAGACCTATGTTGGAGAGAGATTTGACTCCTTGGAGAGTCAAGTAGACATTCGATTCAGAGAGATGGATTCTAGGATCACAAAGATTGAAGGCGACATTACTTACATCAGAGATTGCTTCAACCTTCCACCGCCACCATCCACTTAGATTATTATTATAGTTTATCATATTTTCTATTTCTAAGTAGTGTATTTGGCTATGTTTTGAAACTTTTGTTAGTACTTTATTCTCTAGAATTTTAGAACTCTTTAGTAGCTTTATGTTATGGTTCTACTTGGTTACTTTTGATGACTTATGACTTATTTGATACATATGCTTTTATTATGATTTGTGGATAATTTATTGTCTTGTTTGATTTTTATAAGTTTCTCCTTTTTTTCTTGTATGAATACATTTCTTGTATGTTTATCCATTTGTGTATGATTTTATGTTACAACGCACTTTGGCCTTTTTGTTGATGCCAAAGGGGGAGAAAAATTTGGGGTTATTTAAATCAAGAATTCATACAATTATTAACTTAACTTAAGATGAAGCTTAAACTCAAAAAGAAAGGGGGAGAATAAAGTGAGTGAACGACTAGAAAATAGCTTGTATGCATCTCTTGATTTCAGGTTTGTCATCATCAAAAAGGAAGATTGTGGAAGCAAAGCTACCATGATGATTCACCAAGGTATTTTTGATGATGCCAAAGCTCAAAAAGTTGTTTCAAGATTAAAGAATCAAGCATTCAAGATTCCACTCAAAGATTTAATAATCAAATGAAGAAATCAAGAAGCATCAAGCCAAGTCAAAGTAGGTAGTAAAAAGTATTTTCAAAAAAACATCAAATAGCACACTTTTTGTTTTAAAAAGGATTTTATGAAATATTCTAAGTTACTAGAGTTTTTACTCTCTGGTAATCAATTATCATTTGGTAGTAATCGATTACCAGTGACCAGGATGGTTTTCAAACTAGTTTCAATGCTTTGCAACGTTCCAAAATGATTTTCAAATAGTGTAATTGATTACATTATATTAGTAATCGATTACAAGTGAATCTGAACGTTGGAATTCAAATCCAATTGTGAAGAGTCACAACTTTTCATAAAATACATTATGTAATCAATTGCACCATTATGGTAATCGATTACCAGTGAATGTTTTTGAAGAAAATGTTAAGATTTATAACTCTTGGCATGGTTTTCTCAAAAGGTATCAAGGTTCTATAAATATAAGACCTTGGCATGCATTATATATAATAACACAGAAAAACACATCTGATTACACAGAACTTTCCACTGCTTTTCTCTTGCAAAACCTTTGCCAAATTCATTCTAAGATTTTGTTCAATCTTTCCTTGAAGAAAGGAAAATTCTGCAAAAACAAAAATTGTGCTATCGTTCTGTTTTTCTCTTATTCTTCTTTCCTTCTCCCTCTTGCCAAAAGAATTCAAAGAACTAACCATCTGAGAATTCTTTTGATTCCCCAAACAAAGAATTCAAAGAACTAACCGTCTAAAAAATCTTTGCCCAAACACTGAATTCAAAGAACTAACCGTCTGAGAATTCTGTTTAAGAAGCGGGTAGCTTCTTGGTTGTAATAGTGAACACAAGGGAGGGTACATCCTTTGTGGTTCGCTTCAAGTAGAGGGTACATCTACTTGGTTATTCAAAGAGAACAAGGGAGGGTACATCCTTTGTGGCTCTTTGATTGTAAAGGATTTTTACAAGGAAAGGAAATCTCAAGAGGTTGCTTGAGGACTGGATGTAGGCACGGGTCGTTGTCGAACTAGTATAAAACTTGTGTTTGCTTTCTTCTTCCCTATGCTCCTTACTTTTCCGCTGTGCACTTTTTATTTCCACTTTACTTTTGTCTAAGTTATTGTTTTTGTTCTTTACTTTTTGATAACTTAGTAGTAAAGCCTAATTGAATCTAGTAACATTAAGAAGGATAAATTTTTAATTAGTCAAGACATGTTCATAATTAATTCAATCCCCCCCTTCTTAATTATTCCAAGGCCACTTGTTCCAACAACTTGCACCTGTACCTCAGCCACCACCTATACCTGCATCTTCACCACCACCTTTTAAACCTCCACCACCACCACCATCTCAAGATTGATGAAGATGTTCTTCAATCTTTCTATCTTCAAACCCATTTTTGCTTATGACAAAAGAGGGAGAAATAAGAATTTTGATTATAATGAAAAGAGAACCTTCTATAATAAATGTATTCTTGAAGTATTTGCATATATGTTCTCTTTTTAGTATTATCTGTTATTATTCTGCTGCTACATTCACCATATTTTATGCATACCATTTTCTTGCCATGATTGAACTCAAGGGGAGTTTAACTACAATACACTCTTAAAACTTTGTTTATCTTTATAAATAAAAATTTACACTATTTGTCATCATAAAAAAGGGGGAGATTGTTAGGTCTAAATGACCACGCATCTCATCCACTTTAGATTTTGACGCATAACAATAAGTATAAATTATTGATGTTCTAATGAGTTTTTGACAAATAGACAGGATCATTATGTTAAAGGAATTAAAAACATTCAATATCATCCACAACTATAAAAAGTATGTTATGTTTTAAACTAGCTTCCAACACAAAATATCCAATGAGCATCCACTCTTATGTAAATTAGTATAACATATCGTCTTAAGATAAACTTGCGCTTCCAATCTCAAAAATTGAGTATGATGAAAAAAGAAAGTGCACACGTACTACTTTATTCAAATTTTATTTGTCTCTCTTATTTTTGAATAACTAACATTTGAATTTAAGAAAAGGACAATATAGAAGAAAATAAATGGTTTCCAAGGAATATTCCCTTAAAGTTCACTTTCATTGTTGTCATACCCTAATTTTGTCCGGGGACAATCATTTGCAAACATTTGGATTCTTGTCAACCGAATTGAGTTGCTTAACACCAATTGTCGCGCAATCTGTAAGGTTTTTTGAGGTTTCGGAAAAGAATGTGGAAAATACCCAAAAGGGAGGGTAAAATGGTCATTTGGTGACTTTTTCAGGCCCCTGGCTCGCCTGGGCCACCAGAAAGCTTAGGGATGAAGTAACCAGCTCACTTGGGTGAGCAAGGTTACTTCTGGAGGAAGCAAGCAGCTCGTTTGGGCGAGCTGCTGTGCAACCTCCTCCCCTCATTTCCTATAAATAGGCGTGAGGGGGTAGAAGAGAAGGGTTCAACTTCTTAGATTGAGAGATTTTCACTAAAATTAGTGAGAAGAAGGAGAAAGAAGAAGAAAAAATAAGGCTGGCGTGCTTTCATGACGTTTTCGTGATCATTCTTCATTGTTCTTCGTCCGTTCTTCGTTCATTGACCGGTTAGTTTTTATTTTTTGAAGTTGTGAATTTATTCTATGCACCCTTAGGGGTCCACTCTTGCTTTTCGCATCTTCATCTTCATTCTTCTACCATCAGTAATCTTATTTCTTTGTGTAAAGCGAGTTGCAATCGATTAATTGTCCCGTAATCTCATTTTTATCATTGTAAAGTGAGTTTCCACCAATTAATTGTGTTGTAATCTCACTTAATCATTGTTGTCATACCCTAATTTCATCTGGGGACGATCATTTTCAAACATTTGGATTCTTGCCTGCCAAATTGAGCTGCTTAACTCTAATTGTCGTGCAATCCATAGGGTTTTGTGACGTTTCAGAAGGAAATGTGCAAAATATTCAAAAAAAAGGGCAAAAGGGTCACTTTTGGGAAATTTTTCAACCCCTGGGCCCACTAGAAAGCTTAGAGATGAAGTAACGAGCTCGATTGGACGAGCTGAACTCGCCTGGGCGAGCAAGTTACTTCTGGAGTAAGCAAGCAGCTTGTCTGGGTGAGCTGAGCTTGCCTGGGCAAGCTTCTGTGCAACCTCCACCCCTCTTTTGGTATAAATAAGCGTGAGAAGGCTGAAGTACAAGGTCCCATGAGTTCCTAAGGTCCAAAGAGAAGAAGAAAGAAGAGAAAGGGAGAAGAAAGAAGAGAAAACAAGGCCGAAACGCTTCCAAATTGCATATGTGATTGATTCCTACACCGTTCATCGCTCGTTCTTCATTCGTTCTTCGTTTTTCATCCAGTTAGTTTTTATTTTTGAAGCTTTGAATTCATTCTATGCACCCTTAGGGGTCGATCCTTGCTTTGTATGTCTTCATATTCTTTCTTCTACCATCGGTGATCTTTTTCTTTGTTTAAAGCGAGCTTCAACCGGTTAATTGTGTCGTAATCTCACTTAATCACTGTTTAAATGAATTTCAACCGATCATTTGTGTTGTAATCTTATTTAATCACCAATAAAATAAAATTCAACCTATCATTTTTGTTGTAACCTCGGTTAATTCAAACCGGTCATTTACTTTGCAAGTCCTCTTTTAATGAGTTGGAAAATAACCAAGTGAAACCAAAGCTAAAATCAACTCATAATCAAGCTTTTATCCACAAAACAAATCAAGAGATTGTTCAAGGTCCAACGCCTTAATGATTCTCTCTACCTTTCAAACTTGAGAAGATCGTTTCAAGGTCGAACGCCTTAACGACTCTTTCTCCTCTTTTCAAAAATCAAAGATCGTTTCAAAGGTCCAACACCTTAAATGACTTTTGTTCGCCATCTAAATCAATCTTTCAAAAAAGATAAAAACAATTTAACAAACAAACTTTCAGACTTAAAGAACTACGTAGATCTGATTTCCTCACTGCACCTGAGGATACGTAGAAGTGAGGGAAACACCCTTGTCGACCCCAAAAATTAAAAAAATATAAAATAAAATAAGGGAAAATAAATAATGTTGAGGTCATGATTTGCACACTAGATTAAAGGTTGTCGTCCCTTGTGACGGGTGCGTGGGGTGCTAATACCTTCCCCGTGCGTGAATGACTCCCAAACCCTCATTTTCAAAATACGTATACCTTTGACCTTTTCCTTTTGGTTTTTTCGATGTTTTCCTCGAATAAACGTTGGTGGCGACTACACGCGTTTTCCTTCAATGGAAGATGCACCCATGGCCCATCCGAGAGGCCTTTTTGCACCCCTGCCAAAGAAGGGCAGGTTGCGACAATTGTAAAAGTAAAATTCAATCGATGGTTTATGTCGAAACCTTGGTTAATCATTGTAAAATAAAGTTTCAACCGGTCATTTACTTTGCAAGTCCTCTTTTAAGGAGTTTGAAAGTAACCAAATGAAACCAAAGTTAAAATCAACACATAAATCAAGCTTTTTATCGGTTAAAATGAACTACATAAGTCTGAGTTCCTCATCGCAATTGAGGATATGTAGGAGCAAGAGCTACACACATGGAACCTACACCTCGCACACACATTGAGATATTAGGCCCTATACCCGATAGATGACAGTGAAGCCTCATCTAGAATTTTCCTCTTTCAGTGATGCATTGTCGCTGATAGTCCCTATCGCCGTAATGTATTACCTAAGAGGATGATATATCTAGGAGCCAGTTGTTGGATCGAGTGGCCTCAGAATAATTAAGAATGGGGGGTTGAACTAATTATTCCTAAACCTTTACTAATTAAAAATTTACTCTTCTAAGGCTTTTACTATGTTGTTAAGTGAATAAAGAGTAGAAGAGAAACTTAACCAAAAGTAAAAGTGGAAATTAAAATGCACAGTGGAAATTAAAAGAGTAGGGAAGAAGGAGACAAACACACAAGATTTTTTATACTGGTTTGGCAACAACCCGTGCCTACATCCAGTCCCCAAGCGACCTGCGGTCCTTGAGATTTCTTTCAACCTTGTAAAAATCCTTTTACAAGCAAAGATCCACAAGGGATGTACCCTCCCTTGTTCTCTTTGAACCTAGTGGATGTACCCTCCACTAGAACTGATCTACAAGAGATGTACCCTCTCTTGTTCTCAGTCAAACCCAAGTAGATGTACCCTCTACTTGTACCACAAAGGATGTACTCTCCAATGTGTTAAGACAAAGATCTCAGGCGGTTAAACCTTTGAAACTTTGTGAATGGGGATACAAAAGAATTCTCAGGCGGTTAGTCCTTTGAAATCTTTTGTATAAGGCAAAGGGAATAATCAAAAGAATTCTCAGACTGTGTCGTTTTGAATTCTTTAACAAGGAAGAAGGGAGACACAAAAGAATTCAGGCGGTTAGTCCTTTGTTCTTTTGGAAAAGGGAGAAGAGAGATGCAAAAAGAATTCAGGCGGTTAGTCCTTGGCAAATTCTTTTTGGCAAAAGGAGAAGAGATGAAAAGAATGAATAGCACAAGTTTTCAAGGTTTAGAAAACCAGAAAACTTTGGAAAGCTTTTGGCAAAAGGAAGAAGAAGAAGTTCAAAGAGACTCGGAAATCAATGTGGAAGAATTGCTTGTGTAAAGAATGAATTGGAAAAGATAGATTGCAGAGATTGATTAATTGAATAAATTATGGAATGCAAAACAAAGCTTGCTTTTATAGAATCTTCATGTCTGGTCAAGAGAACCATTAGAAGAGTTATGACTTTTAGAAAAACTTAAAACCAATTTGAAAAAATCAAAAACTATTTGCTGAGTTACATCTTTTGATTTATTCAGAAACAATCATTGGTAATCGATTACCAAATCAGTGTAATCAATTACACAAAGCTTTTTTGTGAAAGAATGTGACTCTTCATATTTGAATTTGAATTTCAACATTCAAGCACACTGGTAATCGATTACCAAAACATTGTAATCGATTACAGCTTTTTGAAATCAATTGGAACGTTGTAAATTCAGTTGAAAGCTTTTTGAAAACCATTTTGCTTACTGGTAATCAATTACAACAATCTGTTAATTAATTACCAGAGAGTAAAAACTCTTTGGTAAACATGTTTTGAGAAAAATCCATGTGCTACTCAGTTTTTGAAAAAACTTTTTCATACTTATCTTGATTAAGTCTTCTCTTAATTCTTGAATCTTGAGTCTTGAATCTTGATCTTGATTCTTGGAAGCTTGAACCTTGAATCTTGATTCTTGATACTTGAAATCAAATTTCCTCTTGAACCTTGAAGTGTTCTTGATTCAATCTTGCACATCTTAAACATCTTGAACATCTTGAACTCATTCTTTGATTATCATGAATTGACCTTTGAGCTTTTTGTCATCATCAAAACATCTTTGAATCAATCTAGATTCATCATGAAGCTTTGCTTCTACACCAATAAGGTTACATGAAACCACCCTTGGGAGTTGCCACTAGAAGGGGACTTTTGAATCCTTTCTATTAGATTCCCAAATTAGGGGCACATAGCTAACTCACTCTGGCTTGTTCGTTGATTGCATCATGCATCTCTTCATGGCATCGTAATGGACATATCATTCTTGCATTTATCATTTGTCATATCCATGCATTGCATTTGCATAAGTCATTGCATTGTCATATGCCTTCATGTAGCATGCTTTTGTTCGAGCATCTCAATCTCATAATTACATTTGCCATGCATATCATGAGTATGCCCTAGTCATTCATCTCTATGATAGGTTGCTGAAGTATTGCCAATCAAAATTTCTTTTCCTTGGATTATGGGGTTGAACCAAGCACGTGTTTTAAGAAAAGGTTCATCAAGTCAAGGTCAAGTATGGAAGTAACCAGTATGCAAAAGTTGGGGCAGAAGATGGATCAAGTCACATCGTTTTTTTGTCTACTGCCAACATATAATTGTGCCAATTTAAAAAAAAAAATTGAGGACTGTTGATGTCCATGTGTTATTTCCAGTTTCACTTTGACAAGATGCAATGGACCATCTTTTTTTTTATGAAAATCTAAATTGATTCAACCCTATGTTCTGTGTAAAATTCACAATACTTCAACCATGCATCATTCTCATACATCCATGCTTTTAATTGGTTGCATTGCTCATTGCATTCTTTCCTTGAAATTAGAATTGTAATCATTGTTATCATAAGGAAAGAACACGCTTTACATCGCCCTAACCAAATGCATGCTAGAACTAGAGTAATGGGTGAAGTAGACGAGGTGCAGGAGCGGATGAAGGCTGGCATAGAGGCCCTAAAGGAGAAAATGGCCACAATGATGGAGGCTATGATGAGCATGAAGAAGATAATGGAGGTCAATGCAGTTGTAGCTGCCGCTACTAGTGTTATTGCTGAGGTGGACCTGACTCTCCCATCTGGCCTCAACCAAATAAATCATCCAACCTTAGATATGGTAGGTCAAGGGAGCAAAGAATTACGAAGTACCGGCGCCCCCCATTTTGTGCAAGTTCAGAACAAGCATGCCTTCCCGCCATATGGCTTGCCTCCCAACTACACACCACCCAATGTGGCACGCACTCCCGATGAGAATAACTCCACTCCCATACTCATTGAGAGCCAACAACCTCAATCTGATCATGCACATATCTCTCGACCCATGGGGGAGACACATGAAGTACCGCACCACAATCTAGTTGACTTCGAGCCTTACCTCGGATACGCCACCGAGGGGCAAGCAGTTGGTGGTGTACCCCTGCCAAGCACTTTCGAAAGCCCTCAATTTCACCCACAACCACAACCCTTTCATTTTGCAACGGGAAGAATCCCTCCTGCTATGGCGAAAAAGGGAAAGTTGGATCATATAAAGGAAATGCTCAAGGACATTGAAGGAGGCGGAGATTATGCTTTTGCTAACTTGGCAGAGTTGTACCTAGTGTCTGACATGGTCATTCCTCCGAAGTTCAAGGTGTCGGACTTCGATATGTACAAGGAGACTACTTGCCCTAAGAATCACCTGAAGATGTACTGCAGGAAAATGGGAGGATATGTGAGAGATGAAAAGTTATTGATGCATTTCTTCCAGGAAAGTCTTACTGGAGTAGCCGTCACCTGGTATACTAATTTAGAACCTTCCCAAGTCCATTCTTGGAAGGACCTAATGATGGCCTTCATTAGGCAGTATCAATACAATTCTGATATGGATCCGGATAGGACGTAGCTACAGAACATGTGTAAAAAGGGCCATGAATCTTTCAAAGAATATGCCCAACGGTGGAGGGATCTGGCAGCTCAAGTAGTGCCCCCAATGACAGAGAAGGAGATGATAACAATGATAGTAGACATGTTACCAGTGTTTTACTATGAAAAGATGGTGGGTTACACACCTTCAAGCTTTGCGGATTTAGTTTCCGTCGGTGAAAGGATCGAAGTGGGTCTGAAAAGAGTCAAATTTGATCATCCTGCTTTGACAAATAAAAAGCCTGGGGCAAAAAGAGAGAATGAGAAGGAGGAAGGAACCCATGTTGTGACTGTTGTCCCCACATGGCCAAATTTCCCACCAGCTCAACAATGTCATTACTCAGCCAATATCAACCCTTCTCATTACCCAGCACCTAATTATCCACAAAGGCCATCCCTTAATCAGCCACAAAGTTCGCCCTTAACACAAGCCAAAACACCAACCAAGGAAGGAATTTTCCAGCAAAAAAGCCTATAGAATTCACCCCAATTTCGGTGTCCAATGCTAACTTGCTCCCATATCTACTCGATAATTCAATGGTAGCCATAACCCCAGCCAAGGTTCCTCAACCTCCATTTTTCCGAGGATACGACTCGAATGCAACATGTGCTTATCATGGAGGAGTTTCGGGGCATTCCATTGAGCATTGTATGACCCTGAAGCATAAGGTGCAAAGTCTAATGGATGCGGGCTAGCTAAAATTTGAGGAGGAGAATGGCTTGTGAATTCTGACATTGGCAAGCGATACTATGCATGGGGCAATTTGAAGGTTGTTGTTGTTAGATGTCTTCAGTGACTTATTAGGATTTTCAAGTTTATGCCATTATTGTAAACCACAGTTACAATGCTAATAATATGGATAAATTTGATGTCCTTATCTCATTCTCTCACAATTACATCTTTGCTTATTTAACTTCCGTTGGAATGTGAATGTAAACCGATTGTTTGTTTGCTCAAGTGACTTGCGCTCCTGGGTTCGACTTCCAAGTCTGTTCAATCAAAAATCACTCATTCTACATGTTTGGTGAGGGTGCCATAAACGAAGAGTAAAGTAAAAAGTTTAAAAAAAGAAAAACATTTGATTGACTGTGTTTCAAATAAAAAGTGCAGACATTCATGTGACCTCATTTTATCATTCCTATAAGGTTTCTTTTTGAGAGAAAAGTGAGTTATCAAGAACAGGAGTCGTTCGACTTAATCTATCAATTGAAAATCCTTTGAATGTTTCTCCTCCTTGAAAATTCATTTTTGAGAATTTGCACAGTTTCTTTCATTTTTCCTTGCTACAAGGTCATGACAAAAGACAACAATGAATACCTCAGAGCCCTACACTAGGGCAATGAGAGGCACCGTGCATGAGCCTCAAGTGAAGCTAGGGGCAGATCAAAAGTTCATACCCGGTAGGTCGAGAACCCGAAAGAAAGGCCTAGGCAAAAATTAGGGTAATAAAAAATAAAAGAAAAACAAAAAAAATCAGGGGTGTGTTATTAAGATTTTGTCCCAAAATCCAAACTACAAAAGGATCTAGTCAAGACTTGAAATGACACATGGTCATGTTTCAACATCCCAAACACTAGTTTATTCTTTGCTACCCCCTTTGAGCCAAAGCATATTTGTTTCTAAAAACAACAAAAAAAAACAGCAAAAGAAAAAAAAAGAAACCTGAGTGGGAACCACCACTAAACCAGCAGGAAGAGCAATGCAAAGAACACATGCATGAAGTTGTGCAAGAATGAAAGAAAATCCGCCAAAGGCGAGTGAAGAAAAGAAAGAGGGACAAAGATCTCCAAATTCTACAAGAAAGGCACAAAAGTGCAACAAAAAATTAATGTACAAGACAAAAGGAATAGGGCCCAGCCCGATGCAATCCTACCCCCTAGGGTATTGGATAAAAGACTCTAAGAGAATTGGGCTAGAGTTGCTAAAGAAGGCCCTGGGGTTCTCATGAACCTCAGGGTAGATTTCTGAGCCCATGGGCCAAGGTTCGGTCCACTCTTTGTAAATATTAGAATAGGTTTTTCCTTATTTTGGGCCTTGTATTTTGGCCATGCTAGTAGTATAGGGTTTTAGCCTTGTATTTCAAGGAATCTTGAGTAGTCTTTGTAGTAGGGACTTTTTTTATATTTTCATGTATTTTGGCATGAGGGTGAGCTTAGTTACTATGGGGGGTGTAGCTAAGCTCTAGCTTCTCATCTCAAGGAGGTGAGCTTAGCTATTAGAGAGGTGTGCGTAGCTAAGCTCTAGCTTCTCATCTCAAGGAGGTGAGCTTAGCTATTAGAGAGGTGTGTGTAGCTAAGCTCTAGCTTCTCTAGAAATCTTCTCAAGGAAGCTTCTCAAGGAGGTGAGCTTAGTTATTAGAGGGGTGTGTGTAGCTAAGCTATAGATTCTCAAGGAAGCTTCTCAAAGAAGTTTCTCAAGGAAGTTTCTCAAGAAAGCTTCTCAAGGAAGCTTCTCAAGGAAGTTTCTCAAGGAAGCTACCTAGGCTATAAATAGAAGTATATGTAACACTTGTGGTAACTTTGATGAATGAAAGTCTTGTGAGACACAACTCAAAGTTCAACTTCTTTCCCTCTTTTACTCCTTCAATTTCGTGCTCCCCCCTCTCTCTTTTTGTCTCTCTTTTCCTCCATTGATCATCCTTTCTAAGCTTCTTATCCAAGGCACATTCTTGGTGATGAAGCTCATTCTTCCAAGGCTTATTCCCTAGTGGTTGGGGCCTCCTCTCACTTCTTCTCCTTTGTCTTCCATTGCACCTCCATGGTGGAAAATCACCATTGAAGGACCTCATTGAAGCTCAAAGATCCAGCCTCCATAGAAGCCCCACAAGCAAGCTTCCATCACAACCCAAGAGTTGAAAGGAACAAAAGTACGAGCAACGCTTTTAAGGTTCTTACTCAATGTAACCCTTAAACACTCTTTAAGCCTCTCTGACCTTTTCTTTCATAGCCATCATACCTCTGACCATGTTACAAGCCCAATAAAGCCCATGTGGATCAAGAAATGACTAATTTTCTTTTAAGTTAGGGTTCTGGAATGAAACCCGCGCATGCTTGTGATTGTTGAATATATATATATATATATATATATATATATATATATATATATATATAGGAATAGGATCAAACGAACAAGTAGGAAGTAAGAATGATGCAATATGAAAGATGAAGATGCAGTTCTCAAAACAAATATCAAGGGCACACCTTTACAGGCTTACAAATTCCAGGGTTTTGCAAAAAAAGAAACCGAAGTGGCGGCAGAGCCGCACAGGATCGATAGAAAGAGGGAGAAGGGAGATGATAGAAAACTTCAAATTTATTGAAATTGGAAGAAGAGCTTACAAAGTTGTTCTTATCAAAGCACCTCTCTCTCAAGACTCCTGAAAATGGCTAAATCAAAAGGTGCCTCACAATATGGCTGAGGACTCCATATATAACCAAAATTTTCCATAAGACCGGTAGTTTCTGGTAGTTTTAACCAAAACTATTTGACTGTTTGTTACAAGACTATTGGTTTTGACCGGTACTTATTTGCTACAGGACAGGTGATACTTATTTGCTATAGGACAGGTAGTATTGTCTGGAACTATTTCAAAATACAAACGGTTATGTGACCGTAATTACAATTAAATTTTAATCTAAACAAATACCAAAACAATCATCTTCATTCTGGTAAAAAAGGATCTTCTTCTTCTTCAACAGAACTTGTTTCTTCCTTCTTTGAGGATGAACCTTCTTCTTCTTGTTGCAATATTTGCAAAACTTCTTTAAGATTTTTAGTTAGGACTTCTTTTGATTTTGATCCTGCTACAAATGCAGCCAGATGGGACTTTTGGTTCAAAAACACAAAAGTCTCTAGATCAGCTGCTTTGAGAAATTCTGGAAGGGATTGGAACCAAAGTTTCACTTATTCTGGATCAGCCTTGGACGAATCAAACTGAGTCCACCATTTTATAAACGCATGCCTTTGTAGTGATGGATATTGGTTTGTTTTCTTAATTTTACTATAACAATATTGCCATGAAAAAATTGATGACAGAGCAAAACTGGAAAAATATCTAAGATTTGCTAGAATTCGTGATTCCTGAGAATTGTATTATTTTTTAAATTGAGCAAATCCTTGTTGAACCTGCTCTGAGAAAATCTTCGAAATTGGACCAAAGAAATACCACCATTGTAGGAACCAATTTAGATTATGTTTGTTTTGAAATATATTAGCCATGAATGCTTGAATCGGGTGTTTTGGTGCCAAAAAAATTTGGTCCAAGCCTCAACATAATCCCAATAGGTATAACCTACAAGGTCAAATGGTACTGAAATTTTTTTCCCTTTGTTTAAGTTCGAACCAAAATGTCTTGGTTGAAGAACCTTTAGTATTTGAATTGTTGAGTGGGTGTTCAACGTTTGATCTTTTGGGTCTTTGAAGTGCTTGATTGACACTGAATTTGAGTCTACCAATATCAATTCATAAAAAGTCTTGAACTTCATGATGGTCGTTGGTTTGAAATGAAATCCTGACAGGAATGCCTTGGTTGTTGCCTTGAATGGGTTTTTGTCCCAGAATTCAGGTTCCATCTGCAAAACATTTCAAAAATTATTTTTATAAATATAATTGTTAGTTTGTTTGGTGGGTGGTGTTTGAGTTTTGGCTAGGGGTTGTTTCCCTTTAGAATTGATAGTTGTTTTGGTCATTGATGTATTCTAGATCATTGTTTGTAAGTTTGGTTCAGAATCATCGTCAGATTCTGAGGCAATATCTGCCCAAGATTTTTTGATTATTTTTGGGAATTTGGTTAGACCTATTTCTTGAAGGGCCTGAAGTGTTTCGATTGGCCAAGCATAGTCGGCCGATGTTTGTTTGGTGGTTTCCGGTTTGAGGGATTCCTGAGTTGATGACTCAGGTTTAACTGAGATGATTTGGGTCGATGACCCTTCAATTTTGGTTTTCTGGGTGGATGACCCAGCCCGGGTTGGTGACCCAGAAGATATTGAAGATGATTTTTTGGTAGTTGGCTCCAGTAGAGCCAGCTTGAATCCTCTCTCTAAAATTCGACCTCCTCTCAGGGAGGTCCCTGTTGCCTTAGGAGGCATTGCTGCTTTTCTGTAAGAATTCACGGGTAAGATAGTCAGGCAAAGAGTTTGAGGTGCCCTTGATATATTCTATGTCAAAATCAAAGACACTTAAAATTGCTTGCCATCTTGCAAAAATCTGTTTCGAGGCAAGGTTTGTAACATCCTTTTGTAAAATATCCTTGGCTGACTTACAATCAACTCAGATTTAAAAAATTTGATTTAATAAATCTGATTGAAATTTGGAAATGCATAAAACAATTGCTAAAACTTCTTTTTTAACAATTGAATATTTTAGTTGTGCAGAATTCCAATGTTTTGATGTATATGCAATGACATGCTCTCGGTCATGGATTCTTTGTTTAAGGATACCACCATAACCTATGTCGGATGCATTAGTTTCAACAATTTTGAATGCCTGTGGGATAGGGAGATACAGACATTTTATGGATTGGACTTTAAGTTTGATGTCTTTGACAGTTTGAGTATGGAGGTTAGACCAAGAAGGCGGGTTTTTCTTCAGCCTATCATGCAGTGGTTTGACAATGTTGTTTAAATATGGAACAAATTCTCCTACATAATTCAGACAACCGAGAAATCTTTGTAACTAGGTCTTGTCTAAGATTTGGTTGGGGAATTTACTGGAAAATTCTATTAATCTGTCTATTGAGATGATTGTTCCCTAATATATGTTATGACCAAGGAACCTAATCCGAGTTTGGAAGAGATTGACTTTTGATTTAGAGACCGCTAAACCATTTTGTTTGATGATATGGATGAAAGTCTGAAGATGTTTAAAATGTTGGTCAATATTTTGAGAAAAGATTAAAATATCATCTATATAGACAATGACAAATTTTGAGTAAGGATTGAAAATATCATTCATAATTTTTTGAAATTTTGTAGGGGCATTTTTCAGTCCGAATGGCAATACATTCCATTCGTATTGCCCGAAAGGTACAGTGAACGTTGTTTTGTACCTATCTGATTCTTGGATCTGGATTTGCCAAAATCCGGATTTCATATCAAATTTGGAGAAATTTTTTGCAGAATTTAATCTATTAAGCAAGTCATTTTTGTTTGGAATAGGATACCTAATCCACTATAAAGCTTGATTTAAAGGTTTGTAATTTATGACTAGGCGAGGTGTACCCCACCCTAGTTCAGACTGTTTGTTGACATAGAAAGCCACACAAGACCATGGGCTTTTGCTTTTCTGATTAAGTCTTTATAAAGCAAATCTTTAATTTCTCTTTGGCAATATTGAAGGAGTTCTTCGTTCATTTGAATAGGTCTGGCTTTTGTGTGAATTTGTTTTTCCCTGAAGTCCTTTTCATAAGGAAGATCAACAATGTGTCTTTTCCTATTTCAAAATGCATGCGGCAAGTCGGAACAAATAGTTGATTCGATATGATGTAATAACGATTGAATTTTCTTCTTTACTTGAGGTTTTTCTAATTGCATTTGAATGTCATTAAAGGATACTTCCTCTCTTAAGAAGTTGATTTGGTTTATTTTATTTTCTATGAAATTTATGTTTTTGGAGATTGGTTTAGTAGAAAAAATTAAATGTAATTTTTCTTCCTAAATGGTTTGTAATTATTCCTTTTTTAGATATCTAGATGGGAAATAGGACTCTAATGAAGGGAGTTCCTAGGATTACTTCTTTCTTAAGGTTTTTTACCAAAAGGAAGTTTGTATTAATCCTAAGACCTTAATTTTCAATGATTGCATTAGATAACTTGTAATTAATCTTTAATTTGGATCCACTTGTTGTACTTAGTTTCTCTGAAGTTTTTTCAAAGAATTTTGTGGGAATTAATCCTTCTAAAATATAGTTTGAATCAGCCCTTGTGTCAAATAGGGCCATTGTATCTAAAACAAAATCTAGCTACGGATTTTATCTCTAACCTTATCTCCTAATGATCTTGGAAGACCGGCTAGAAATTTTTCTTTCTAGAAAGGTTGTTGACTATCTCCAACGCCTTAATGATTCTCTCCTTTCAAAAAATCAAGAGGTCGTTTCAAGGTCCAATGCCTTAACGACTCTTTCTCCTCTTTTCAAAAATCAAAAGATCATTTCAAAGGTCCAATGCCATAAACAACTTTTGTTCGCCATTTAAATCAATCTTTCATAAAAGATAAAAACAATTTAACAAACAAACTTTCAGACTTAAAGAACTACATAGGTCTGATTTCTTTACCGCTCCTGAGATACATATAAGCGAGGGAAACACCATTGTCGACCCCAAAAATTAAAAAAATATAAAATAAAAAAAAATGAAAATAAACAAAAAAAAGGGAAAATAAATAATGTTGAGCTCATGATTTGCACACTCGATTAGAGGCTGTCGTCCCTTGTGACGGACGCGTAGAGTGCTAATACCTTCCCCATGTGTAAATGACTCCCGAACCCTTATTTTCAAAATTCACATACCTTTGACCTTTTCCTTTTGGTTTTTTCGATGTTTTCCTCAAATAAACATTGGTGGAGACTCCACGCGTTTTCCTTTAATGGAAGATGCACCCTTGGCCCATCCAAGTGGCCTTTTTGCGCCCCCGCCGAAGAAGGGCAGGTTCCAACAATTGTAAAAGTAAAATTCAACCAATTGTTTGTGCTGAAACCTCAGATAATCATTGTAAAATAAAGTTTCAACTGGTCATTTACTTTGCAAGTCCTCTTTTAATGTGTTTGAAAGTAACCAAGTGAAACCAAAGTTAAAATCAACACATAAATCAAGCTTCTTATCCATAAAAAATCGCTTGAATCCATTCAAGGTCCAATGCCTTAACTATCTCCTTTACTTTTAACGGTTAAAATGAACCTTTCAAAAGTCTAAAATCAACTCTACACATAACTTTCTTTCTTTAAAAAACTACATAGTTTTGAGTTCCTCATCGTAATTGAGGATACGTAGGAGCAAGAGCCACGCTCTTGTCGACCCCAAAAAGTAAAAAAACATAAAAAAGGGAAAACAAACAAATATTGAAGTCATGATTTTACTCGTTTGATTAAAGGTTGTTGTCCCTTGTGGCGGACGCGTGGGGTGCTAATACCTTCCCCACACGTAAACAACTCCCGAACCTTTTATTCTTAAAATTCGTAGACCCCCTTTTGGTTTTTCTAACATTTTCCTCAAATAAACGTTGGTGGTGACCCTGCGCATTTTCCTTCCTTGGAAGACGCACCCGTGAGTCTCACGTTGCCTTCCCGTAGAAGGGTAGGTTGCGACAACTGGTGACTCCACTGGGAACTGTTTTTAGAGAGTTAAACCATTTAATCTGTGTGCAATTGTTTGTCATGACTTTCTCTTTTATTTGTCTCCCTTTCTTTCTTTTATGTTCTTGTATTCATGTAACTCCTTTAATGCTTTTTGTATTTGGTGTAGTTGTTTATTTAATACATGCATTGATAAATATTTGTTCATTTGATGCACACACGACACCTACACTTTTTGCACACACGGTGAGTTATAAAGGGCCTTATACCCGAGTCCACGGGAACATAGGAAGTGGAGGTGAATCTGTGGTCATGCTAAGTCTCTGACTTGCTTGATGATAGTGAAACCTCATCTAGAGTTTTTCTCTTTGATGATACGTTATCGCTAGTAGTCCCTACCGCCACCGTGTTTGATATCAAAGGGGATGATACCTCTAGAAACATTTGAAAGTTATGTGTGACCACCTTGGGAATTATCACTAAATAGAAAACTTTTAGTTCCTCCCATTTGGTTCCTGAAATAGGGGCACGGAGCAGACACGCTACGTGTTGTTTCCTTGATATTGCTATGCATATCTTTATGGTGTCATGTTTGTGTGTGTCTTTCCTATGCTTGCTATGATGTTATGTCATGTAGGCATTAATTAATTGTGTTACCATGCTCGTTCTTCTAGTATGCTTTCTTTTTGTGCTATCAACCACGTGCTCTCACTCATGCATATCCATATTGTGTCAACACCTGTACATTGCATTTGTCTCGTCATTTTGTCACGAGATGTCAGAAGGTTCGCATCACCTTCTTAAATGCAAGCATGGGGCACCATGGTAATGACTGCAAATGAACCATGATGCCCAATGCATTGTGAGTAAGAAGAGATGATCTTCTGGGCTCTTGTGTCTATAAAACGCATTTGTATCATGAATAACATAAGCATTCCCTCATGCATTCATCATATTTCCTCCATGATAGGGTGTCGAAGTATTGATCAATGGAGTTTTTCATTCTAGCAAAACATGGGATCTAATCAAACACCCTCTTTTAAGAAAAGGTTCTATCATGTCTAAATCAAAAGCCTAGAAGTTGCCTGTTTGCAAGAGTTAGGACAGCAGATGGATCAACTCCAACGTCAAGCCTTCTGCAAGACATATGGAAAGATCTGGGATTTGGCTATGATAGAAGTGTTTGTTGAAGCCATTGCATCCCTCATTCAATATTATGACCAGCCGCTAAGGTGCTTCACGTTTGGGGATTTTCAGTTAGTACCAACTGTAAAAGAATTTGAAGGGATCTTGGGATGCCCGCTAGGAGGAAGGAAACCATATTTTTTTTCTGGGTTATACCTCTCCATGGCGAGGATAGCCAAAGTGGTCAAAATCTCAATGCAAGAATTGGAGCATGTAAAACAAAACAGAAATAAGGTGGTTGGGATACCAGGGAAGCACTTGGAAGATAAAGCAAAGGCCTTGGCAGATCAAGGAGAATAGGCCTCATTCGTTGATGTTTTAGCTCTATTATTGTTTAGAGTCTTCCTCTTTCCAAACGTGGATGGGCTAGTAGATCTAGTAGTGATCGATGCTTTTCTTGCTTATCACCACAACAAGGAAAGTTCGGTCGTTGCTATGTTGGTCAATGCCTATGACACATTGACCGAAGATGCGAGAAGAGTGGAGCAAGGATTGTCTGTGGCACACCCGCTTTGTATGTATGGCTGGCTTCTCACATTTTTCGCCATGAAAGTAGACATGCATGTCCCCTACAAGGTCACCGCATGTGTGCCGAGAAAGGGAAAGCAAATTGGGAGCAGCTCTTGGCTGGTACGGTAGGGGCATCTGTTACTTGGTTCCCCTATTAGAAGGAAGGAAGGGTCAGAGTTTCGTCCTCATGTGAAGGGTTCCCGGACGTCCCCTTGATGGGAACGAGGGGTTGCATCAATTATAATCCTATACTTTCCATAAGACAACTTGGCTACCCCATGAGAGGAGCACCATCGGAATAGAGTAATGCGTCTTTCATCACACGAGGCTTCGGTGACCCCAATTCAAGAATGCTTCAAAGCATTCAAAAGCATGGAATGCGACTCAAAGAAAGTACAAGGAGCTTAGAGGAAGTAGCAATGGGATCATTGGCGGCTATCACAAGTGGCTGAAGGCTCGGACGTAAGAGATAACTTGGCTCCCAAAGCTAGGAGTTTCAAGTGAGGATGAGGCTAAGGTCCCTGAGGAAAGTGAAGAGGTGCAAGCCTTAAAAGTGGAACTGGAAAGAACGCAAGTAGTCGAGGAAAAGTTCAAGATGACAGCCATCAGAGTCAGAAAGGAATGTGACGAGCTGAGGGATGTCAACACGACTATAGCCGCAACATTGGAACGAGAAACAAAGAAGGCCCAAAAAGAGGAATGTGGCCGAAACAAGTTCCAAGGGGCTTTATGGGGTAGCAACAGTGAACTCAAGCTCCAAAGGACCGAGAGAGACCAGTCGAGAGTCAAAGGTATGATATTAGAGGACAAGTTAAAGGCTAGTCAAAGGTCAAAGAGAAGCTTGTCCAAACAGTTGGGTAGGACAGAAGAGAACATGTGGGCCATCATTGAGCAGTATAAAAAGAAGTTAAGTCTAGCGGCAACCCATGAGCAAAGGCTAGAGGATGAGTAAGCGAAAGTATCTATCCTACAAGTAGAAAGGGAAGTAAGGGAGAGAGTGATAGATTCATCACACAGAGAAGCTATGATGTGGATGGATAGGTTCGCTTTCACTTTGAATGGGAGCCTAGAGCTTCCAAGGCTGCTAGCCAAAGCCAAGGCGATGGGGGACGTGTACTTGACTCCCAAGGAAGTTCATGGGCTCCTCGATAATTGTCAGCATATGATCGATTTGATGGCCCACATAATTAGGAATTGCTAAGGCGTTTGTATTTTCGCTTCAATTTTGACAAGATGAACAATTTTGTTCCCTAATGAAAATGAGTTTGGTTCAACCCTATGTCTTTGCTAAAAATTTTGCGCGAGTCCAATACTTCGACAACTTATCTTTATCAATCATTCATGTTTAGTTCTTTGTCGCATTACTCAATGCATTTTGTTCTTTTAGCAGTAAACACCTTAACTAAACACGCTTTAAGACACCCCTATCAAACCCATTCCAAAACTGGAATCATGGTTGAGATAGAAGAGGTGCAAGAGAAAACGAATGTCGATATAGAGGCCTTGAAGGATCAAATGGACTCCATGATGGAGGCCATGTTAAGCATGAAGTGAATGATGGAAAGCAATGTGACTGCAATTGCTGCCACCAGTGCCACTGCCGAGGTGGATCCTACCCATCCATCCGCCATAAACCAAGCGAACCAGCCAATCCTGAACATGGCAAATCAAGGAGGAGAAGTGCTAGGCATCACAAGTGGTCCACACATGGGGCATAATAGGAATGCTTACCCCCCAACTACACACCGCCCAATGTAGTGCCCATACCCAATGAGACCTCTATGTTTTCATTATTTATATATTTTCCCTTTTTAGTCAACAAATCCTTCAAAAATTTTGTATAAAGTGGCATTTGCTACAAGGCTTCTCCAAAGGGAATTGTAATCTCCAACTTCTTGAAAATATCAAGGAAGCGAGCAAAGTATCACTCAATGTCCTTCTTGGATGGCACCAAAGGATATGGCGCCTCCTTACCTGAGTTAGGGATAGCCTCTTTCTTTTTTCTTCTAACCAGCTTACTTTTAGTCCTCCGTTCTCTAGCCTCTCTTTTCTCTGCTCCTTTAATCTCTCTCTTTTTATTCTTTTCTTCATTTTCTATTTCCCCATTCTCACTTATTTCTTTTTCTCTCATCTACTCTTCTTCTTTCTCTTGTTTTTCCTCTGCTCCTAACTCTCCTTCACTATTTTTACTCTCATCACCCACTATCACTCTCTCATGGCTTCTAGGGATCACAGCCTTACACTTCTCCTTTGGATTTTTCTCAGTATTTGCTCCAAAACTTCTTGAGGAATTTCCTACTATCTGTTTAGCCAGTTGTCCCACTTGGATTTCTAGATTTTTAATTGCTGACTTGGTGCTCTTATGATTGGACATTGAAACCTGCATAAATTGAGTCAGTGTGTCTTCTAAATTGGTGGGAGGCCAATTAGAAGGAGCTCCCTAGTCTTTGTTGAACTTATTTCCAGGATATGACCTCCAACCCTGACCTTGATTATGATTGAAGTTTCCTCCCTGCTGATATCCTGAAAAACCACCTACATGAAATCCTTGCCTATTCTAATTACCCATATAGTTAACTTCTTTGGATGAATCATCTTGAGTCATACAACCACTAGATTCATGAGCTCCTCCACATATACTATAACCTCCAATTTGCATAACTGCTGAATGAGTCGGTTGAGCTGCTTGAAACTGTGTTGGCAATTTGCTTCAAGTCTCTATGAGTGATTCAAGTTGTTTAGCTAACAACTTATTTTGCGCCAACAAAGCATCTTTTGATGAAAGCGCCAATAAACTTCTTTTTGTGGGAATGTGCATTCTGTCACGCAAGATAGCATGGTCACTGGCTGCCATGTTCTCAATCAGTTCCATTGCTTCCTCAGGAGTCTTCAATTTAATCTTCCCTCTAGCTGAAGCATCCAATAATTGCTTAGATTGGGGCCGCAAACCATCAATGAATATATTAAGCTGAATAGGCTCAATGAATCGATGAGTTGGAGTTTTCTGGAGTAAACCACGGAAACGCTCCAAAGCTTCACTCAAGGATTCATCAGGGAACTGATGGAATGAAGAAATTGCTACCTTTCCTTCAGCTATCTTCAATTCAGGGAAATATTTCTTCAGAAATTTCTCCACCACTTCTTCCCAAGTCTTCAAATTATTTCCTTTAAATGATTGCAGCCACCTCTTGGCCTCACCAGCTAGAGATAATGAAAATAGATTCAGTCTGATAACATCTTTCGTAGCTCCTGTTATCTTAATAGTATTGCATATCTCAATGTACACGGCTAAGTGAGCATAAGGGTCCTCATTTGGCAAACCATGGAAAAGATTTCCTTGAATAAGCTGAATCAAGGAATGTGGATATGAAATATTTGTAGCTTGAACTTCTGGCCGCACTATACCAGTGAAAAACTGCGGCTCAATGGAGCTGGAATAATCTTCAAGAGTCACCCTCGGTGGTTGATCGTCTGCCATTATGTTAGCTTCAGATGCACCAACTTTGGTTTCTGTCAAATCAGTGGGAAATGATGAAGAAGATTCAGATGACAGAATTCTCTCACTACTGAGGTTAGCTGTCCTTTCCTATAGCTCTCTTCTTTTCTTTACTATGTTTTTACTTCTACAAGTAGCTTCAATCTCCATATCCAATGGAGCTAAGTCCCCTGCTAGAGTTTTACCTCGCATACAAGAATCAAGCTATTACAGAGCAGTTAACCAAGACAAGAGATTAAATCAATTTAAAAATAGTTGATAATAGGAAAAAAACATCAATGAATAAAGAATAAATGCTTCCAAAATGTAATATACAATCCAAGTAAAAAGAAATTCCCCGGCAACGGCGCCAAAAACTTGTTAACTTGATTGGCAAGTATAAGAATTTGCACAAGTAGTAATTAAAACAGTAAGTCCGAGTATTGTGTCCACAAGGAATTTGTTGTACTTCGATGTTGTATATTCAGTTTGTAAGCATTTTCAATTTCAGTAAAATAAAGCAGAGCAACTGATGGAAGATTGCTTGTGGGGCTTCTATGGAGGCTGGATCTTTGAGCTTCAATGAGGTCCTTTAATGGTGATTTTCCACCATGGAGATGCAGCGGAAGACAAAGGAGAAGAGGAGAGAGGAGGCGCCATCCACTAGGGAATAAGCCTTGGAAGAAGGAGCTTCACCACCAAGATGAGCCTTGGATAAGAAGCTTGGAGAGGATGCTTCAATGGAGGAAAAGATAGAGGGAGAGAAAGAGAGAGGGGGGAGCACGAAACTGAAAGAAGAAAAAGGGAGAGAAGTTGAACTTTGTGTTGTGTCTCACAAGACTCTCATTCATCAAAGTTACAACAAGTGTTACACATGCTTCTATTTATAGACTAGGTAGCTTCCTTGAGAAGCTTTCTTGAGAAAACTTCCTTGAGAAGCTTCTTTGAGAAAACTTCCTTGAGAAGCTAGAGCTTAGCTACACACACCCCTCTCATAACTAAGCTCACCTCCTTGAGAAACTTCCTTAAGAAGATTCCTAAAGAAGCTAGAGCTTAGCTACATATACCTCTCTAATAGCTAAGCTCACCTCCTTGAGATGAGAAGCTAGAGCTTAGCTATACACACCCTATAATAGCTAAGCTCACCCCCATGACAAAAAAACATGAAAATACAAAAAAAAAGTCCTTACTACAAAGACTACTCAAAATGCCCTGAAATACAAGGCTAAAACCCTATACTACTAGAATGGCCAAAATACAAGGCCCAGACGAAGAAAAAACCTATTCTAATATTTACAAAGATAAGCGGGCTCATACTTAGCCCATGGGCTCGAAATCTACCCTAAGGCTCATGAGAACCCTAGGGCCTTCCCTTGGATCTCTAGCCCAATCTACTTGGAGTCTTCTACCCAATGCCCTTACGGAGTAGGATTGCATCAACAACTCATTCATGTTTCAAATTCTTTAATTAATTTTTCTAAACTTAAACGCATAACAAAACAAACGCAAAACTATAAAATAGAACAAATGTCATGATAAAAACGTCGAGCAGTATTCTACTGAACTTTTTCTTGCCGTAACTAAATTGGTTTTTCTCTATTCAATATTACTCTAATGTTCTTGCACCGTTAATTTACTCAAACCGTAATTCCTCACATGAAAGAGCCTAACCCTCTTAGTTTTATTCTTGATTCCTCAACAAACTCATTCTAAGAGAGCTGCACTACGCACAAGATGCACATTCACTAGATTACTGCACTATATTCCTTGAAATGCAGACTTCTAGCTGCTCTACCAAGTTCTAAGGACTTTAAGCATTTTCCAATACTCAAACCCTAAAAAAGCATATAAATGGATGATCAAGCCACAAATATGTAAAATAAACACATATAGAAGCAGAGAACACTAGAAATAACATTAAATAGACAATTAGAAGTTTTACATTAAGAGTACTCAGTAGAAAAACTCCCCAACAATGAAGTGTTTAGCCCTCAAGCTTAATACAAAGATGAAATGATGTTGGAATGAAAGAAAATGGAGAAAGTATAAAGAAAATATCTTCTCTTCAGCCTTGGTGCCTTCTTCCTTCTTTCTCACGCTGGTTGTCTCCTCACTTCCCCTATTCTCAGTGTTTTTAAAGGATTTTGGGCTTCTCATCTTATGAAGCCACGCTCAGTGAGCATGTCTCACTGGGCAAGAGTAAATGGTTGTACGCTAAGAGGGCTTGGATGCGCTAAGCGCAAGAAAAGATAATGTCCTCGCTAGACGGACTGGCTGCGCGCCAAGCATGCTGCTCTCTGGCTCAACATTCTCTAGGGTTTTGTTCTTGCTTAGCGAGCAAGCTTCCTCGCTAAGCGGATAAGCCTCGCTTAGCCAATCTAGCTTGCTAAGCGAGCCCTTTAGTGGCATTTCAACATCTTCTTTTCTTTAGGCTAAAAACCTAATTAAATCCAACATTACTCAACAAAAAATGGAGTTTCCACTATATAAATTCACATAAGAATAAATTATTTACAAATCACACAAAGGAAACCATAAATTAGAGGTACATTGCTACTTTTTCACCTATTTTTAATGCAGTTAAAACTCATGAATTGAAATTAACAATAATCCTCCCCAGAAATGTGCATGACCAAACCATATTTCTTTTTAAGTTATCTTATACCAGAGCCAAGTAACCTGAAAGCATGGATAGATGTGTATTTGCATCCTTTGATTGATGAGCTTCAACATTGTGAAGTAATGGTGTTTTGACTTATGACAACTCCATGAAAGAAAAATTTGTGATCAAGGCAACCTTGATATGGACAATTATGATTTTAACATATGGTATTTTATTAGGGTGGTGTACCCAAGGAAAAATTTGTCATCAAGGCAACCTTGTATGAATGATATTAAATTGTTTTACTAGGATTGTGGTAGAAAAAACTCCTGGTTTGATTGTCATCGTCAGTTCTTGCCTTCTAAGCGTGTGTTTAGAAGAAGTTAAAAGGGATTTACAAAAAACACATTAGAGAAGGATGAATTGCCTCATATGTTTACTAGGAAACAAATACGAGAATCCATTCGCAACTTTCCAATGGTGTAGAGTTTGTAAATTTTCAAAGTATGGAGTTAAGCACAATTAGACTAGATGAAGCATTTTTTTGGGAGCTTCCTTATTAGAAAGATAATCTACTAAGGCACAACATGGATGTCGTGCACATTGAGAAGCATTGTTTTCAGAATGTGTTTTTAATAAAGTCATGAATGTAAAAAAGGAAAATAAGGATGATGAAAGAGCAAGAATGGATATGGGTGTCATTTACCAACGTGGTGACTTGGTAATGGTTCCACTAAAGAATGGAAAGATGGCTAAACCTAAGGCAATTTTTTGCTTAACCTCTAAAGAAGCAAAATTAGTTTGCCAATGGATTAAGGAACTTAAGATGCCAGATGGATATGCTTCAAACATGGCTATATGTGCAAATGTTGATACTAGGATGATGCATAGAATGAAAAGTCATGATTTTCATGTATTTATAGAATGTTTACTTCCTCTTGCATTTAGTTCATTGTCTGATCATGTGTGGAAACCACTTACAAAGCTATCATAGTTTTTCAATGATTTATGTAGCAATACATTACGATTAGATGATTTGCTTAGGTTAGAGCAAAACACCCCAATCATTCTTTGTAAACTAGAAATGATCTTTGCACCAAGATTTTTTTTATTCGATGGAACATCTTCCAACTAACCTACCATATGAAGCAAGACTTGGTGAATTGATACAATACCGTTGGATGTATCCATTTGAAAGGTAATATATATATATATATATATATATATATATATATATATATATATATATGAATTGGTATATATGTATAATAATTTTTTTTGTTTCCATAATTATTAACTACTGTGGCAACGTCGCCACCAACGTTTATTCAAGGAAAACGTCAGAAAAACCGGAAAAAGACATGGTCTACGAACTTTAAGTGAAAGGTTCGTGAGTTGTATTTACGCATGGGGAAGGTATTAGCACCCCACACGTCCGTCGCAAGAGACGACAACCTTTAATCAAATGTGCAAATATGACTTCAATTTATGTTATTTTCCCTTTTTTTTACGTTCTTATGTTTTTTATGCCTTTTTATATTTTTATCTTTTTGTGGTCAACGAGGGTGTTTCCCTTGCTCCTACGTATTCCTCAATTGTGAGAAGGAAATCAGACCTACATAGTTCTTTGAGAACCAAACGTTGGTTAAAAAGTTTTTATCCCTTTTTTGCAAGATATATTTTTATTGAATGAAAGGTCATTTAAGGCGTTGGAC
This sequence comes from Glycine max, assembly GCF_000004515.6. Lineage (NCBI taxonomy): Eukaryota > Viridiplantae > Streptophyta > Magnoliopsida > Fabales > Fabaceae > Glycine > Glycine max. The sequence goes on from NC_038241.2 coordinate 3,439,432, forward strand.
CATTAAACAATCTTTCGATTCTTTTGAAAGGAGAGAAAACATTAAGGCATTGGGCCATTAATGATCTCTTATTATTTTATGAAAGAGGTAATAAAGCTACATGTTGATTTTAGGCCTTTAGAAATCTACGTTTAATCAATAAAAGCGGAAAAGACCATTTCAAGGCGTTGGACCTTTAAAAATGGCTTTTTTAGGTAATGACAAAAGTTTGATTTATGAATTGATTTTAGCCTTAGTTTCACTTTGGTTATTAGTCAATTTGATTAAGAAAGAAAAATCCCAAAGAAAAATGTCCGATTGATTTTTTTGATTATTTTACTAAAAGATATTTTTTTTGGTTATTATATTATTATTTTGCCTCTTTTTTTTGTTTTAAACGTGGTTACGGCATGACCGAACGGTCGGATTTCATTTTAACAGAAATTAAAAGATGTTACAATACGAATGATCGGTGAAAATTTATTTTATTTTTGATTAGGCGAGAAAATGACTTAAATAAATTACTAAAGCACGTCAAAAGGGAGTACGGAAAGTAAACGAAATGAAAATAAAAGCACGTGAAACAAATGAGGACCACTAAGGGTACATAGAATGAATTGAAAAGTTCAATTTCGGGAACTTACCGGTTGAAGACCGAAGAACGACGAAGAACGAACGAAGAACGGTTGAAAATCTTCGCGAAATCACCCACGGAAACGTCTCGGAAGCGTTACGGAAGCACCTCGGCTTGGATTTTTTTCACGGAAACAATTTTTCTCACAAATTTTAAGTGATTCTCAGATACCAGGAGGGTTGAACATTTTTGTTCTTCCCTCCTCCCTCTATTTATAGGAAAATGAGGGAGGAGCTTGCCACCCAGCTCACCCAGGCGAGCTAGGTTGCTTCCTCCAGAAGGCACCGCCTTCTGGAGAACTTCCTGGAAGGCCCAAGTGGGCCTGGTTGCTATTTTCACCCCCTGTTTACTAAATACACCCCCTGCCTTTTTTTGTTGATTCTTTTTCCATAACATTATGGAACTTTACGAATTTTGTAACGATACTTGTTTTCTTTCCGTAATGTCACGAAACCTTACGGATTACATAAACATCCCTTTTTTGACTTCCGGGATGTTACGGAACTTTACGGATTGCGCATTAACACTTCTTTTTGACTTCCGGCATGTCACGGAACTTCACGGATTGTGCAACAATGCTTTCTTTTGACTTCCGGCATGTCACAAAACTTCACAAATTGCCTAACGATGGGTGCCAAGTACCTCAAAGTGGTCAAATGAGGGTCGCATCCCAACAAACGGATGGTCCCCAGACGAAATTAGGGTATGACAACTACCTAATTATAAATTTTATAGAATCATGGGAGACTTTAAGAAAACTGTGAAAAATAAGGCAAGAGTAGAAGGTTCAATTTGTAGCGCATGCTTACAACACAAAACAACATATTTTTGCTCCCATCATTTTAGAAATTTGTCACTAGCACCAAGAAATAATAGAAATGAGGGTTATGGAATGAATGATAATGTCCAATCAACATTATCAATCTTCAACCAACTTGGATGCCCCAGTGATCAACATGATGTTTATTGGTTGACAAATAAGTAATTTGAATTTGCTCATGTACATGTTCTTATCAACTACAACGAGGTTAAGCCATATCTAGAGTAAGTAATTGTTTGTATAGGTATATGTACTAACTAATTAATTTTTATTTACTAAGCACTTAAATGCATATATACATATGTACATTGTATTTTTTCAATATAACTATATCACTGAAGAAGAAGCTCCTTCTCATATACATGATGAATTTTAAAATGGTTTGAGGAATGGGTAAGTCCCTTAACTATATAAAAATTCAATTCATTAAATGATGTATGTGTGATAAGATTGTTGAGGAAATACAATGCGTAGGTTTGTAATCTAGTGAATGGGGTGAATGATGCAAAGTTGATGCAAGTTGGCATGAGTATTTTGTCAATGGATACAAATTCCTCATGCAAGCATGGAGCGTGGGTAAAAAAAACCATTAATAGTAGTGTGTATGTCAAGGGAGATATCGATGGAGAAGAATTTGATCTCTATGGATTCATTGAAATTTTTTTGAATTGGAATATCATGGTTTGCCTTACAAAGTACCTCTACAATACAATAATGTGGAAATTAAGATAAGTAGGTGATATGATCCTTTTTATCCATTCATCATTCCATAAAAAGCTAGACAAGCATACTATGTTTCTTATTGAGAAATGGTGACAAGCAAATATGGTTAGTGTGTAACAATAAAAACAAAACCTTGGGGTCATCTTGAATTTGATGAGGAACAACCTCTTTAAAATGATTTAATGTTGCATGTAGAAGAAATAATAGAAGTTGATGTTTTGAATGACCTATGTAATGAAACAAATGATTATGAACAAGTTGATCCCATCCCTAATTATGATGATGATATTGATATGATGAACATCCAATGGGAGAAAATAATGACTTGGAACTTGGCAATGAGCATGATGTTGATGTTAATGATGACTTTTCTAATGAAGTTGTTTAAAGTCTATTGTGCCTTCTTAGAAACCTATAATTTGATTAGGCTTTCTTATCTTATGGTGTATTTTGTTATTACCTTTATTGCTTTTTTTTTTTTACAAAACATATGATTCCAAAGTATGGGTTGTAACATTTATTTTGTTATAATTATTTTTTCGTGGATTTTTATTAGGTTCAATTACTACTAGTTTTAATTTACAAAGCACATGTTTAAATTCATTGTTGTCACATACTCATATTTTTCAAGTATGCAGATGGAACCAATGAATCATAATAAAGAAGTTCGCCCAACCAAGTGCCACTAAGGAAGAAGAAGAAGTTTGTTCTAGGACATAAAGTTACTAAGGTTGCCCAACAAGTAATGAAAGCGTCCTTCAGAGCAACACATCCTATTACATCTCAACAGGATGTACATCATACTATGCAGTATAATATACCCTCTCATGGTAGATAGCAACATATTCCTTCTTTACAATAGGGTGTAACAATGTCAACCTCTACTCCTTTAGAGTATATTGCACAATTTGCTGCCTTTGTAATGATCCCTACACTAGGTATTAGTTCTACTTGTATAGAATCACAAGGTCAACCATCACACCATTCTAATTGTGTGCCACATGATATAGACCATGATTATGATGATATAGAGAATGAGGAGGAAGAGGTAAGCCATGCACTAATTGACCTAGTTTAATGATTATGTTAGTGGTTTGTTATACTTTTAGTTTATGATTTGTATGGTTTTATGTTTGTGCAGGTTTTGTCCAAGTAGAGTGGCTTCATCAACCATCATATCTGTCATAAAGTCACAATTTAGGGTTGCTTATATTTTTTGGAAAGCAATCCAACAAAAAAAGTTGATAAAATGTTTGAGATGTTCAGGGTAAATTCTTCTATAGTGATCAATATATACATATATAATTAATGCACTTTGATTTATGTTTTTTTTATATTTTAGAAACTCGTTGCTTGGAAACCCGAAGATGAATATCAAGTTAAGGAAAATTTCAAATCTAAAGGATCAAAGCATCTATCTCAAATTCTTTTAGAGGTGCGAGGTGATCAGATTCGTCCTCAATGAATAGGTGAGACAATATGGAATGACCTTGTACGACATTGGGATTCTGTGGTTTTTCAGAAGTTCTCCATCCAAGCCAAGAAGAATTATTCATCTGAACAAGGGGGATCTATGCACACAGGGGGATCTATCTCAGCCCTTGATTGGATAGTGCATTTGGTATGTTTTACATTGGTATAAATGCTTCTTTAATTTTTATTGGTATGAATATGAACCCATAAAATTAGTGCATATTGTGTGTTGGTAGCAATGGGTTCATGATAAATGATTTGCATAGTCTTCTAGAGTAGTACTTAGCCGTAATTTTCAGTGTTGTCAGCAATAGGTTCATGAAAGCATAAGTTGATATGTAAAACCTTGCAACAACCAACCAACTAACTAATTAATTACCTTGTTATTTACCAAATGTGTTGAATATTGAAATTACCTTGTTCATGAAATCATACTTATATATTTGGTGCATTAAGTGTTTTGAACCATTAAATTTGGTGCATTTTGTGTGCTAAACTAGTGTAGTAAGTGGGTGTATTGATAACTTTTTAAGTGTACTAACCATTTAATTACTTTGATATTTGTATTAATAACTTTTAAGTGTGTTGAACCATTAAATTTGGTGCATTTTGTGTGTGTATATGTGTTGGTGCATTTTAGTAGTGTAATAAGTGTGCTTTTATGATTTTTATATGACATACTTATATATCTAAATATTTTAAAGTTTCATAGGTTTGGAAAACCTCCCCACATTGTGAAGCTGTTCAAAGAGACACGCAGTAGGAAAAAGGACAACACTTGGGTGGATAAGAGATCAAAGCAAAAACCTATGTAAGTTAACATGCAATATAAATTATTTAATTTTTTAGTAAAAAATTAACTGTGACTGATTTTTTTTCATTTAATTAGGGAGACTTTCGAAAGAAATTACTGAAATGCTCTAGTGGTGGGACGCGGGCAATTAAACCTACATCAAGAGGAAAATTGTGGGATGATGTTGCTGAAGGCCTTGGGGACGTCTTTATGGGGTTGGAAACATGTCCTCCCATTATAGGCTTAGTGTGGAATCACTAACACAAGTGAATCGAGCATCTTGTAGGTCATCTAAAACCATTGCTCCAAAGTGAGTGGCTGAGCAAATCTCACTAGCAAATGAAAGAATTGAACAACAAATGAAAGAGCAACAAGAACAACATCAAAAGACACAAGAAAAGATGCTCAACAGCATTAGGGAACTTAATGCATATGTGAGTGACCTTAGCCAGTGTCTTCAATCTCATCATCATCACGATTCAAACAATGAGGAATACTTTGATCATGATGACAAATACCATCGCACCTAGTCATTAGAGACATGACACTTATATATAAGATTTTTTGTATTACGACTTAGTACCATACTTATGTGTTTTTTTTTTATACTTTATACTTCATAGAAGCACTTTAGTGGTTTTTTTATATGACTTAGTAGAAAGTACTTATATGGATTTGTATTATGGCAACTATATTCTACTGTGAAGTACTTATATGAAATATTGGCATGGATTAATTGTATCTTTAAATAGGTATTGTTTTTATATTATGTTTAAATAGGCATTGTTTTTACAGGTTTTGAAAATTTCATAAAAAAATTAATTTGAAAAAAAAAACATAATTACTAAAGGTTAAACCCACTATATTACAATGAGTTTTTATTATTACCAATGGCTAAACCAATTATAATATAGTGGGTTTGGTCAACTATATAAAAAAAAAAAAAAAAACCAATTGTATTACAATGGATTTAGACTGCTTTAATTCATTACACATGCTAGCCAAGGTCTAGTTTTATTCATCACTTATTGGTGACTAAATCTTGTATATTATCAACGGTGAAATTACTAACAACTAAACTCACTATATTACCCTCAGGTTATAGTGAGCTTAGCCAACTATATTGTAGACAAACTCTTAGTCCATTGTAAGTCATCTATTTACAGTTGGATTTCATTATTACAGTGAGCTTATGTATATATACATATTATGTGCAAGTATGGGGTACTAAAGTACCCATTAACTTTAACAAGTTACTCCTCACAACATCCCCATTCCCGTTTTATGCAAGGTATTTATCCTACTTATTACAAATATTTTTTGAGTACCATAGGATTTGAGTAGAATTTTCATCCCTATTAGGTTCCTAAAAAATTATAGCGTTGTCATGTTAGTCTATAGAAATAAGAAACAATTTTTATGAAAAGGTTCCTAAAAATGCAATTTATCAACCACAACGTGTGTTTGGAATGCTAGTGAGTTAAACTCACCATGATATTTGGAAAACAACAAATAGTTTTTTTGGTGAACTCACCATGATTTTTTACAGTCACTCTCATCATGTTGTCTACCATCAAATCAAACTAAATATTGTAATGCTTCATACATAATAGGCAAGTGAACCGAGTTTAATTATAAAAAGAAACACTATGTATTGAGTTATCGCATCCACAGAGAGTATGTGTAACATAAAGGAAATCATCAAACAATTTTTATACACATTTGTTGCAACGAGTTATCAACTTGCTAGGACAAATGTGTTAAGTTTTAGATTTTGGGAAAGAAAGATTTCACTATAACAAGTCGTTAGTTTTTTATGGCGAAACTAAATTGTTTTAGGTTTTGAAAGAAGATTCTAAAGCGAAAATGGATTCAAATAGAGAAAAGTGTTTCTAATATCAAAACCATAGAATTCTTTACATGAAACTCGTTTCCAATCAATCTCCTAATTCAATGCAACCAAGATCCAAACTACAATGACTAAACTTTATTCCTTTGTGATTTAAACCTAGATACTCAAAGCTAGATTAGTGAATCCCTAAAAAATTTCTATTGATCTATTTATTTAACTTTGTTAATATTTCTTGGTAAATGTAAGCAATTTTTACATATTGTAAACCATACGACTGAGACTCAAACTATTATAGTCAATACATCTACTAATGTTTGTTCCCATAATAAGTTTCACCAACAACAGAGGTAATATATAAGTTATTGTATCTACTCGTTTGAAAATAATAGAATTGCAATTTGATATTCCTTTTAGGCTAAGATATATTTTTTGTCCCTATAAATATACCAAAGTTCAGATTTTATGCAATTTTCTATCCTCTTAAAATTATAATGTGTTACTTTTTTCCCTAGAGCTAGGCTTGAACTCATTTGAACCTACATGACATTTTTTATGTTATATATTAAAATGCAGTTTATGGAGGTTAAAAATCCTCCACAAATTATAGAAGAAACCAAAAAAAAAATAATGCAAAAATTGAAACATAATTTGTGGAGGTTAAAAACCACCACAAATTACATAAACAAATATGCAAATATCGAAGCCTCTTCCTAATAACACGGTGTCACTACCATCAAACATCATAACAAACCCAAATAAAGAGACCAAAACAAATCCAAAATTGGAGATTGTTAAAGGTGTTACCACCGCAATGTGTGAATTCTAATAGTGTTGCATTGCCACAACCAACGTTCTAATTTCATCATCACCACTTCATTGTTCTCCAGTAGAGACAAGGTGGCCACCTGGAACAACTTCCTTAGTCATGTCTTCCTCTTCCACATCAAGCTTGTCAAGCTTTGCACTTCATTGTCCTCCCTCACCCCTCTCTCGCCCAAGTGATCCACCCTCCCTTGTTGCAAATAATTCTTATACACATTTGTTGCAACGAGTTATCAATTTGATGTGGTGAATAGGTTGAGTTTTAGTTTTTTTTTAAGAAGGTTTTGCATTAGTGAGGTGTTAATTAATTATGGAAAAACTAAATTGTTTTTGGTTTTCAAACACAATTTTTTGAGCGAAAATGAAATCAAACATAGAAAAGTGTTGCTAAAATGAAATCCATAGAATTCTTCATATGAAACTCATTCTTAATCAATCTCCTAGTTCAATGCAACAAAAATTCAAATTACAATGAATAATCTTAATTCCTTAGTGATTAATCCTTGAGTTCTAAGTCAAATCCCTAATTCCTTAGGTGATTTAGATCTAAAAACTCAGAGCTAGATCAGTGATTCGCTATAAAAGCAAGTATTTGATCCATTCTTAACATCAAAGCCTTACACAATTTCAATTCAAATCTAGGATTTGAACTTGTTTCTAGACAATTCAAATCCCTAAAAGTTAGGTTGATCACTCCTAACATGCATATAAGCATAGAATTGAAATAGCATTACATTAACTATGAGAATTGATCAGAAAATAGAGAATTACATACTTGAATTCTACTTCAATCATTCAGCAGTGAAATTTAGCTCATTTGGATCATGAAGGATCCAAATAGAGCTTTGAGATAGTAACAACGAAGGAAAAAAGAGGGAAGGGAGAAAAAAAGGAGAGAGAGAGAGAGAGAGAGAGAGAGAGAGAGAGAGATCAAGATTCTATTTGTAAAATTCACAAATGAACCAAAAGTATATACAAAGGATGTTACATACTCTTTAAATAGAGTGGATATTAAATTATTTTTTTGTGCCTCAGAAGTTTTGGTGCAACAAAATTACATTTATACACTTAGGACTTATGTACTTGATCTTGATGGTTATGAACCTTGTTCGCTGGGGCCAACATATGACTCCTTAGGGTTAGTTTCTCTTAAATTTCAAGATCTTCAAGTCTGTAGATTCGTTATGGCAAAGTTCAAGTTTGTTGAGGCAAACCTCTATCAGTTTTAGCTTATCAAGAGTCATGTTTCATTGTAGCGAAAGCACATCTTGTTGTGGAAGATCATGTCAATCAGCATCTCTTCATTCTTTGATGATCAAAATTTGCTCTTTAACATCCAAATTTACACAAAAACATAAAAAGTATCTTTTTAAGTTTCTAAAACCAATTTATAAAATTTATTAACAAAAACGACAATTGTGTACAAAAATTCTAAAGAAGAGCTAGGATAATTGCTCACAAAATAAAGTGTGAAAAACAATTATCAACTAAAATATACCAACATTTTAAACATAACAAATTAACAATAACAATCTAAATTAAAGATCAAAATCTTAACATAACAAATTAACAATACTTGAACATTAGACTTAGGCAAGTTAAGTGGATAGTCCACAAATAAAGCCTGCTAGGTCTGTGGGCTTCACGAGTCGAACTCAAAAACCCAATATTCATATGCGAATTTTTAAAAATAAAGGCTCATTACCTATAAGGTCCACAAGTTTAATGGGTTGGTCCGCATATCTAGGTTTGTATACCCACCCTTATGTGGAGATGGTAATTAGGGTCTTATAATACATGTTCCCATAACAACATTTAAAAAAAATACACATACTTGGCCTCATACAAACACAAGTAGCTACATTAATTCTCATCCTTACGCATTGGGTACCTATATATCCATACCCGCACTTTAATTATGTATAAAATTAATAAATAAATACTAATTATAAAAATTAATACAAGTAAATTGAAAAGATATGTCATTAAATATATACAAATCTACACTACTAATTTAGAGCCACAAACAACACAAAATATTGATTTATAAGTGAAAGTCAATCTTAAAAGAATTTGTCAAAAAATTCATAAATTTATACATAAAAGTAAACAATAGTTTAATATTCTTAAATATAACATGAAACAAATTTACTACTCTATGTTAGATTGTTATTATTAGTCATAAAATCAGAAAAATATAATTTTTTTTATAAAAGAGTATATGTATAATATAAATTATATACTTAAGTAAAATATATATTTTAATTACTTAATATTTAATATATATGACATATATGTGAGGTGAGGAAGGTTGGATACTATAATACTCACACCCATACTCATTCCCGCAAAAAATTGTGGGTAAAATACCCATCTCATCCCTAGTCGCAATAAGCGAATAATTATTGTTTTCATTTGATGATATTTTAGATGATACTAATTAATATTGAAACAACTCTTGCGGCATTGAAATAATTGACGAAGTCAAATAGAGGACTTAAAAAAAGAATTTTAAAATTTTCAAAAATCAAATACAATAAAATTATTTTTGAAGAAATAAAACCTAGAATAATATATATTTGAAGGACCATAATCATATTTAATCATTTTTTATTATCATTATGGGTCCTCTTGGTTTTATTATAAGTGTCATCATCCTAATTTTTTTGGTAAATTTTATCTTAATAAATTAATTTGACATATTTTATAGTACTATTAACTTTAATTTTTAATTTCTTAATGAATTTTATCCTAATAAATTAATTTTTTACCCTTTACTTTTAAAAAATTGCAAACTTTATTGCTGACGAGACATCTTAACTTAATTATATTTTTTACCTTTTAACAAATTTTACTCCCAATTTTTTTCCACTTTTTGACGAATTTTATTTTAAAATATTATGGTGCACCACAATATTTGTTATACGCTGAGATTGGGAAGCTCCATTTCGACTTTCAAGTTTTAAGGAAATGAGAAAAATGGAAGCGATCGAAGTTCATCATCATCATGCATGAAAATGGGTAGGTGGCATATTCTTGAAGTAAATGAAGACCATAGACTACGTGTCTTCATGGTTTTCAATGTAACCAATGCATGTTAGTTAGTGGAAGCATGCATGAACCCTGAGGATAGAGCCTTGCCCCAGTTCCTCATGAACCTGTGGCTATTTACCACCAACACATTATTTTCACACACACACACACAAACACACACACACAGTTTGATTTCGGTATAGGAAAAAGTGAAGCTAGCAAGAACGAAAGGTTGGCTCAGATTGCAATATTTTAAGGCTCAAGAGAATCAAAGACTCCTTGGCATATTTAGCTTTTAAGACGGCAAAAAATGTTTCCATTTTCTGCTCTAGCTATCTCAGATAGATAGCCATAAAATTTGTCAAGTTAATGTGATGCTTTCTGCATAAAAATTACTTGGATGTTGTGTTTTCTCTTCATTTAAGAATGGAAAAGATTCCAAAGCATGAATGGAAAAGATTTGGTAGAATGAATAGGATGAATGGAAATACAAAATTTGAAGTGAAAAAGGTAAAAATATAGAAATGAAAGATATTTATTAATAAAGAAACATATAATGAGATAAGGAGAGAGATCAGAAATTAAAAATATTTAATTCAAGAAAAATAGTATGAGATAAGAAAAAAATTAAAAATTCAAGATATTTAATCGAAGAAAAATAGAATGAGATAAGGACGAAGATAGAAAAATGAACGAAAATAAATATGAAATAACATAGGTCCTACCATTTTAAAAGAATATTTTCACTCCTCTTTCATTTTACAAAAACAAAATTTTTAGTTTCATTTTTTTTCTTCCCCTCGTATATATGGCTTGCAGAGTTTAAGAGGAAGAATTTTTAGTAGCATGATTTTGTAACAATAGTAATAACTTTTAACACATTTTTATTCTATTTTATTAATTTCTAAAATTCAATACTATTTTTAAATTTTATTTATTCAAGATATCATAATTAAATTTACATGTTAAAAAAATAAATAAGTAAACAGATGAATATGATAAAAGAAATTATGACAAAAGCCAATATGGAGGGAGCATTGGGCCACAATCCTGTATTCTATTTCAGTGGGGCAAAGTAATTCAATAGGACACGGGATACATCGAAAAGATACACGAAGTCAGGAAACAACAGTGATGACTTTTGCGGCCCAATCGATGGCCCTGTGGAACTGCAAATGGTTTCGTCTTTCCAAGACAGATATCTGAGAACGTGATCCTGGATATTAAAGCAGACAAAATGTTGGATTGTTGGATATATATAATGTTGAATTTTTGCTCCTCTTGACTTATATTTGGTTTAATTTTTTTAAAAAAAAAACTTATTCGATTTAATAAAATATTTTAATTAATTTCTAATTTTTGTATTAGTTAAAAAATTTGTTTGAATATTTGATAAATATGCATTTTTAATAATTTTCAGTGCTTTTTAAAATTTTACTTAAAATAATATTTTTAAAATATTAGTTTCTAATTTTTATATTTTCTTTTATTTTTATCCTCAATATATATATTTACTTTTTTTTAAATTTTTTAAATAAATCATGATTTTATTATTTTTTGTTATTTTATATTTTTTTGTTATTTTAATAAAAAATTTATCAATACTTATAATTTAATAAGTCATTTTTCAGTTTATAACTAACTTTTCAACTTTTAGTTAATTTTGTCAAATATAATCTTAATCTTTAAAATTTTAAAAAATTTCTTTTAAATCATTTATTTAACAATGTCAATATTTTTTATTAAATGTAAACAATTTTTACATATTGTAAACCATATGACTCATACTCAACCTATTATAGTCAATGCATCTACTAATGTTTGTTCCCATAATAAGTTCCACCAACAATAGAGATAACACATAAGTTTTTGTATCTACTTGTTTGAAAATAATAAAGATCCTTGAAATTTTTAAAAAAATTATTTTTAAGCCATTTATTTAAATCCTTTAATATTTCTTATTAAATGTATGCAATTTTTACATATTGTAAATCATATGACCCATATATACTCAACCTATTATAGCCAATGCATCTACTAATGTTTGTTCCCATAGTAAGATCCACCAACAATAGAGATATTATATAAGTTTTTGTATCTACTTGTTTGAAAATAATAGAGATCCTTGAATTTTTTAAAAAATTTCTTTTTAAGTCATTTATTTAACTCCTTTAATATTTCTTATTAAATGTAAGCAATTTTTACATATTGTAAAGACTCATACTATAGCCAATACATCTCCTAATGTTTGTTCCCATAATAAGTTCCACCAACAACATAGATAATATATAAGTTTTTGTATCTACTTGTTTGAAAATAATAGAGATCCTTAAAAATTTTTAAAATTTTCTTTTTAAGCTATTTATTTAACTCCTTTAATATTTCTTATTAAATGTAAGCAATTTTTACATATTGTGAACCATATGATTCATACTCAACCTATTATAGTCAATGGATACTAATGTTTGTTCCCATAATAAGTTCCACCAACAACAAAGATAATATATAAGTTTTTGTATCTACTTGTTTGAAAATAATAGAGTTGTAATTTGATATTTTTTTAAAGCTAAAATATGTTTTTTTGTCCTTATAAATGTACCAAAGTTTGAATTTTATTCCTATAAAAATTATAATGTGACTTTTTGACCTGAAGCTGGACTTGGACTCATCCGAACCAACATGAAATTTTTTAAGTTATATATTAAAATATAATTTCTAGGGGTTAAAAGCCATCCACAAATTGTAGAAGAAAAAAAATGCAAAAATCAAAAACATAATTTATAGAGGTTAAAAGCCACCATAAATTAAAGAATATATGTGTGTGTGTGCCAAGACAAATCCAAACCCAAATCCAAAATTAGAGATTGTTAAAGGTGTACCACGCACCGAGCAAATTTTGATAGTTAGGAAAAGAGGGTTATCATCGCATTGCCTCAACCAATGGTTTTGATTTCATCATTGCCACCTCGTCATTCTCTAGCAGATAAGAGGTGGTGTTGCCTCCTAAAACATCCTTTTTTTGTCATGTCTTCATCTTCCACATCAAGCTCGTCGAGCTCTACACCTGGCTTCACTACATACAACTTTTATAGACATTCAATGCAGCGAGTTATCAATTTATTGTGCCAAATGGGTTGAGTTACAATTTTTTTGAAAAGAAGGTTTTACGTTAGTGATGTGTCAATTCACTATGGTAAAACTAAACTGTTTTTGGTTTTCAGACATAATTTTTGGAGCAAAAATAAAATCAAACATAGAAAAGAGTTGTTGAGATGAAATCTATAGAATTCCTCATATGAAACTCATTCCTAATCAATCTCCTAGTTTAATGCAACCAAAATTCAAACTACAATGACTAATTATAATTTCTTAGTGATTAATCCTTTAGTTCCAAGACAAATACCTAGTTCCTTATGTGTGATTTAGATCTAAAAATTCAGAGCTAGACCAGTGATTCTATACTATACTTATGTAAGTATTTGATCCATTCCCAACATCAAAGTCTTGCACAATTTCAATTAAGATCTAGGATTTAAACTTGTTTCCAAACAATCAAAATCCCTAAAAATTAGGTTGATTACTCCTAACATGCATCTAAGCATAGAATTGAAATATGACCACATAAACAATGAAAATTGATTAAAAAATATATATTTTATACTTGAATTATATACTTCAATCACTCAACAACTATGAAATTTAGCTCATTTGGACCATGAAGGATCCAAATAGAATCTCAAAAGAGCAACAATGGAATATAGAGGGAAAGGAGAAAAGAGAGAGAGAGAGAGAGAGAGAGAGAGAGAGAGAGAGAGAGAAGTTCAAGATTTTATTTCTAAGAGTTCACAAATTAACCAAAATGTCTTTACAAATTAAGGATATTACAAGCTCTTTAAATAGAGTTGAGATTACATTATCTTTTGTGCCTCAGAGGATTTTGCGAAACTACACCTTTGAACTAAGAATTCTGCACTTGATCTTCATGCCTCTGGACCTTATTCCTTAAGGCGAATAGACAACTCGTTGTAACAAGTTTCTCTTAATTCTAAGCTTTCTAGATTGATTGTGGCAAATCTTCACCATTTTCAACTCATCAAGGGTCCTATTATGTTGTGGCAAAAGCTTATCTTGTGGCAAGATAATCTCTATAGCTCTTCATCATTTAATGATTCAACTCTGCTTTGATAACATCTAAATTTATAGAAAAACATAAAAAATTATCTTTTTTACTTTCTAAAACAAGTTTATACAATTTATTAACAAAAATCACAATTATCAACAAAAATCATAAAGAAAGGCTAAGATATTTGTTTACAAAATAAGGTGTGAAAAACAATTAGCACTTTTGATAAAAAAAAGTAACACATTATAATTTTATGAGGACAAAAATTTTTACAATGGAAAAAATTCAAACTTTGATATATTTTTGAAATGAAAAACATATTTTAACATTCTTTTTATTCTTGCATGATATACTGAAATACTAATTAATGCAAAAAAATAAATACTAATTAATATTGAAACAACTCTTGCATTATTGAAATAATTGACGAAGTCAAATAGAGGACTTAAAAAAGAATTTTGAAAATTTCAAAAACTAAATACAATAAAATTATTTTTGAAGAACTAAAACCTAGATTAATATATATTTGAAGGACCATAATCATATTTAATCATTTTTTTATCATTATGGGTCCTCTTCATTTTATTACAAGTGTCATCATCGTAATTTTTTGGTAAATTTTATCTTAATAAATTAATTTGACATATTTTATCTCCAATAGCACTTTTAACTTTAATTTTTAATTTCTTAATGAATTTTATCCTAATAAATTAATTTTTACCCTTTACTTTTAAAAAATTGCAAACTTTATTGCTGACGTGACATCTTAACTTAATTATATTTTTTACCTTTTAACAAATTTTACTCCCAATTTTTTTCCACTTTTTGACGAATTTTATTTTAAAATATTATGGTGCACCACAATATTTGTTATACGCTGAGATTGGGAAGCTCCATTTCGACTTTCAAGTTTTAAGGAAATGAGAAAAATGGAAGCGAAGTTCATCATCATCATGCATGAAAATGGGTAGGTGGCATATTCTTGAAGTAAATGAAGACCATAGACTACGTGTCTTCATGGTTTTCAATGTAACCAATGCATGTTAGTTAGTGGAATTGAAGCATGCATGAACCCTGAGGATAGAGCCTTGCCCCCACTTCCTCGTGAACCTGTGGCTATTTACATACCACCAACACATCAATTTCACCTATATATATATATGCTTCTAGCAATTTGAGATTCTTGCATGCTTTGGTTAGAGTTTGATTTCGGTATAGGAAAAAGTGAAGCTAGCAAGAACGAAAGGTTGGCTCAGATTGCAATATTTTAAGGCTCAAGAGAATCAAAGACTCCTTGGCATATTTAACTTTTAAGACGGCAAAAAATGTTTCCATTTTCTGCTCAAGCTATCTCAGATAGATAGCCATAAAGTTTGTCAAGTTAATGTGATGTTTTCTGCATAAAAATTACTTGGATGTTGTGTTTTCTCTTCATTTAAGAATGGAAAAGATTCCAAATGCAGGATTTACACGTGTATAAACTCGATCTTTCTATTTTTTTTTTCAGAGCACATTTTGCTCTTTTGTTTTATTTTTCAGTCTTTGAAAAGATTGTCTTTTGATTTTTAGTCACCCATGAGGATCATTGAACAATAATTGACATTAATGCTCCATGAATACAATGAGTATGGTCTTGACATTTTTCTTTTGAAATTCTCAAAATTCATTAGCATGCATCAAATGTTTGAACTTTAGAGTAATTAAATACCAAAACTCTTGTTATTTAGAAATTCCCTCATATTTATTACCTTGCTTTCCTTGTTATTACGAGCCTAAAAAACATGCATTTCAGAAAAGTGTTATCTTTTGATTTTATATTTACTTTAACTGTATATTGAGAATCAAAATGAATTCCCATATAAATTTTGGCGCGCGGGTTCCATATATTTGTGATGAAACTTCTATTCACTAGGTTTTCTGTTCTGTATGTTAAGGTTTTCGGTTTTCCAATGGAAATGAAGAATGAGGATCAGATCACACAACAGGCTCAGAGACCAAAATATGATTGCCTTCTATTTGGTAAGCCTTGTAACCAGAACATTTTTCTAGTACCTAATTGGAAATTTCATATTAATTTGTGCATGCTGCTACAACTACCATTATTTTTCAGATTTAGATGATACTTTGTATCCTCTCAATTCTGGTCTTGCAAATGCAATTGACAAAAATATTAAAGGTAAGGAACTGTGCCACACTTCTGCAGTTGTGCTACAATTTTCTCATTAATGTCTTTATAAATTGCTGTTGAATTTAATTTATTTGACATGAGTGGTATATCATTGATCTTATTAGACTACATGGTCGAGAAGCTTGGCGCAGAACCAAGTAAAACTGGTGAATTGGTCAACCTCCTTTACAGTAACTATGGAACTACTATTGCTGGTCTAAGGGTATCATTTCCTTGTTTTACAGCACTTTCTCTTAAATAAGTTTTAATCATGGTTAAATTCTGAAAATACTAAGAATTTATTTATTGTCTTATATATGTTTCACTTTTTTCCATTCAGGCTATTGGATATGACATTGACTATGAAGAATATTACAGGTACTTTTGCTTCTTTTTCTCCCATCTCTTTCACATGGATAATTAGTGAATTTCTTCAATCGTTGTGTCTATTTTGAAATTGAAATAGTGACATTGACTCTTGAAATTCTGTTGACAGTTTTGTTCATGGGAAATTACCTTATGAGAACTTAAAGCCAGACCCAGTTCTGAGGAATCTGCTGCTGAGTCTCCCCTATAGAAAGCTTGTAAGTTGTTTATAACAAAAAAAAATTAAATTGACTATAAAACTAAAATTTGTAATACTTTCAAGGACCAAAAGCATGCTTAACTCCATATTTTATTATTTGTATGCAAGTTATTTAATCAGGATTATCAGTCTAGTATTAATTCCAAATCATACTCATCAGCTTATTCTCTTTTCTTCCTTTTCTAATTAAATCCTTGTAATTTCAACAATTGTTTTTGTCAATAGATTTTCACAAACTCAGACAAAGTCCATACGATTAAGGCACTTGAAAGACTTGGGTTGGAAGACTGCTTTGAAGGAATGATATGCTTTGAGACCCTTAATCCTATCCAAAAGAGCACTGTTTTTTATTATGAAGCTGACATAAAGTTTGAGGGTTCAAAGAGCATAAATCCAACACCCAAAAATGGTGTAGAATGCTCTGAAATCTTTGACATCATAGAGCATTTTGCTCAACCTGAACCCAGTGCAGTCCTGCCAGAGACACCAATTATCTGCAAACCATCCGAACATGCCATTAAATTGGCCCTCAAGATGGCCAACCTTAACCCACAAAGAACCGTAAGAAAATCAACCTTTCGGCTTTATGATCTAATTGTTTTATTTGGTTTAATATGTTTATTAGTACTTACAAATATGGCAAATTTTAGTTTTAGTTTCTAAAATTTTATTAATTAAAATCTTTATAAATTTTAATAGTTTTGAAAATTACATAAAATGACATATATCTAGATATCTCACATTCTTTTCCATCAATGACCGTTCAGTTGCGATTATCATATGCATGTCATTTTATCGTTAAATAATTATAGAAATTATTTTACGAAAATAAATGTCTTAAATGTATTTTTAGTTTCTTAAATTTAAATTTATTTTTGAGTTTAATAATCTTGCACTGACGGTATAAAATAGTTTTACAACATCATTTAATCATAAATCATCATTGATATGATTTTTAAAGTAATTATCATAAAAATTAATAATTTTATCATATATGATAACTTATGATCGGACGACGATATAAATTTTTTTATATTAAGTGTATAATTTATTTTTTCTTCCTTTTATTAGTTTCTCAATTTTAAAATAGAAACTTTTTTAGTTAACCCTAACTTATTAATTTTTAGCATTTTAAATGCACAATTAATGGGATTTCTTTTACCACAAGAAGGATTAAAAAGAGTAATATTTTGAAATGGAGGAACTTTGAAAAACAAATTTAAATTAAAGAGAAAAAAACAATTGTAACCTAAATTTAATGGACAAAACTATATTTAAACCAAAATAAATTTATGAAAACAAAAAAAAAGTTGAAGGTCAAAACCAAACTTCTCTATATTTGTAACCGATGTAGATTCGGTGACAAAATATTATTTTTATACTAATGCTAGAAACTTATTTAAACATTTTCTTTACCTGTTTTGCTTACATTTTGTCATATTCAGTTGTTCTTTGAGGATAGTGTCCGCAACATACAATCTGGAAAACGATTGGGCCTTCACACTGTGTTGGTATGTTATTATTGAGATTTTTTTGAAGTAGCTAAAATCTGACTTACTTTAAGAAACCATCACTGGTTGCCTTTAAAGTATGTCTGAACCCACCAAAAACTAATTTGAGCTATGTGCTCATTGATTGCTATATCCAGGTTGGTAGATCCTACAGGGTTAAAGGTGCTGATTATGCCATGGAAAGCATTCACAACCTTAAGGAGGCAGTGCCTGAACTGTGGGAAGCTGACATAAAAGCACAAGTTGCATGCCCGGGAACTGAGAAGCTTGCAGTGGAGACATCAGATATATAGCTTGAGACTTCGCAAGAATGCCCCTTTTAGTATCGTTAATAAATTGAAAATCTATGTAGAAATAAAGAAGAAGTCAGCCACGGGGTTTTCCATCTTCAAATGTTTTTTTTTTTTAATCTATAGGATCATTGCATTCAATATCAGAGATTTGATAACATTCACAGATCCTATTCAATCAATGAGTTAGATTTCTTCGTTCATTTTCAAATGAGTAGTGGTTGGTTTGGTTGAGTGGAAGGACTGTCTTGCCTTGAGACCAATAATGATATTGCTATAAGCAAACCATTAATAGTAGACGGGCTTCACATGTTGTAGTTATTGTACTTGATGTTAATGCATGGTTCTTAACAAAATAAAACGTTAGTAACTTATATTTTATTGGTTGCAACGAATGAGATAAATATTTATTTTATATAATTAAAATTTATAATAAATAAATATTTTTAAACATAAAATTTTTATTATTATAATATAAGATTATTTTTTATTATTTATATATATATTTTTAAAATATTAAAATTAAATTTTAAAAATAAAGATGAAAATGATAGATTAAAAAAGATAAGAAATAAAAAACTTAAAAATTTCTTAAAAACACTTGCAAAAAATGCTCTCGATGAATGATTTGTTTATATTGTAATTTAGCAACTTTTTTTTTTTGGAGATTTAAGCATTAAATATGTTTTGAGTTTTTATTTTAATTACATGATATTATTTTATTTTATTTTATCTCATTGATTTAATAAATTTTTTTTATAAACTTTCACTGTCTTGTTCTAAACTAGATATACTTTTAATAAATTTTATTTAATAATAATAAAGTGAATGTAAATCTTTTACCAATATAAATTTATTTATATTATCAATGCTTTTATATGATTTAGTTGTTTATATATATGTGAGGGTAGAGAATGTCACACTAATCACTATCTCTTGCATGCACACATATAGATAGAGACTGATTTATTTGTATGACTTTTTCATAAACTGTTTAGAAAGAAAAAATAAAACGCAACGCTGTGTATTTTTCGGTAGAAATTTTAATGCATAAAAAGAAATTACCAAAAAAATGAAATACCCAAAATTTTGTGAAAATATTTGACTGTATTCTTTTTATTCTGACATTATCTTTAGCCTTTAAGTAAATCTATATATTTTACTATTTTAACTTCTTAGTATAGACAAATTTTAGTAAGAATTCTGATCGTGTAACATTACTGAACTGAAACAAAAAGTCTGAAATCACAGAAGAAACAGGGCATAGTAATTACATATGGTAAGATGAACTGATTCCTTTGATGATATTTAGAATGACCACGTCTCTCAAAACCTCACTCTTTCTTTTTATTACCACCGATATATATATATATATTTTACTTTTAGCCATTACATTTATGGTTAGTTGGACGCAGCAAAATAAATATTGTACGTAGCAAAATTTATGCAGAGTTCATTAATGTGAAACAAACATCACCAATTCACCACATATATAATTTCTCAATGCAACTTTCTAATTGTTGTATAATGCTGTTTTTCTCTCCTCACAAAATCAGCTTGGCCCTTTCTTTGCTTTCACGAAAGGTTTGCCCCATTTAATTGGCAACGGGAGGAGGCATGCATATCTCATATATATTAGCTTATATATGGTTATATAAATTTTTTGAATTGTGAATTACATTCAAATCCTAGGATTTGTTCTTGTTATTAGATGATACATAACCCTACACTCAACTGTTATTAAGTGACTTGGGTGTTTAATTTTACCTTAACTTCAGAATGGACTATGGAGAGATCGTGATGGCCTTAATCAAACTTGAAAGTTCAAACCCTAAGGTGGCGCTTGGTTCCCTCGTTTTCTATTTTCATTTTCGGTAAAAACAGAGAATAAAACTAAAAAAATATGTTTGTTAAGATTTTAGAAAACATTTTCGGAAACATCCTTAAAATTGAAAACGAAAAAAAGTCGTTTTCAACATCTTCAACCAAAATAAAAACGCCGTGGCATGTATGTAATTTTAAGCAAAATGTCTTGCGTTACTTGTTACTTTTTCCTCTTCGAAGCAGCTTCCATCTCTTTCCTTTCCCACATATCTCCGCTCAATCTATCACCGTTTCCAACAATCTTCTCCTCTTTGCTGCTAGCCTGCTACCACATGTAACTTTATCTTCAACCCTTTCCCCAACCAAGGTAGGAAGAGAAACGTCCTAGTTACAGGTGGACGGTGGGGGGTATTATGTTCATTATTTTATAATTTTATTTACAAAATGTTTATCAATAAAAATATACATATATTCTTATTATTTTAAATTATAACACAAAATGTTTATGATTTTTAAATCAAAATTAATCAGATCAACTTATTTTCAATATGTTTGTTTTTAGAAAAAATAAAAATAAGAAGTCAAAATAAACATATTTTTTAAATTTTGAAAATTTGAAAATGAAAATTGTTTTAAAAAAATAAAAATAAAAAATAAAATGAAAATATAAAACGCCTCATCAAACCAAGCTCCACCTAAACTTTCTCGTGCCGAAAAATTCAATGAAAGAAAAAAAGTGTCATTTTGTATAAAATAAAAGTCTTAACAAATCACATGTACACTGGAAAAGAAGGTTGAAACTGTTGGGTTACAAGTGTGAAGTGAAGTCCCACATCGGGTAGAAGTGGAAAGGTTGAACACCATATAAGTGAGGAGAAGACCCATAAACCTGAGCCTTGAGGTTTTGGGTTAGAGTGTGGTGTCAGGCTTCCTTATGTGGTGGCTCGTGGTCCACAGGTGTACCCCTCGAATCTCCCCAATAATTGGTATCAGAGCCGATGGTTCAAGTTGGTGACCGGCTCAGACGAGTATGCAGGTGGCCATGACTATACTCGAGGGGGAGACTACCATGTGGAAGAGACTCACACTTGAGGGGAGATGTGTTGGGTTACGAGTGTGAAGTGAAGTCCCACATCGGGTAGAAGTGGAAAGGTTGAACACCATATAAGTGAGGAGAAGACCCATAAACCTGAGCCTTAAGGTTTTGGGTTAGAGTGTGGTGTCAGGCTTCCTTATGTGGTGGCTCGTGGTCCACAGGTGTACCCTCGAATCTCCCCAACAATATTGTTGGAACACACACTGTTCCTCACTCAATTGCAAGAGATGCAATTCACTCCCTCACACATTCACTCTTGTATCACTCATTGTTTTCTAAGCACAGAATTGCACAGAATTGCACACCTACTAGGAATAGCACTAGAGACTGAAAATGATAGAATGAAAAACAACGCTTTATTAAGATGTATGATTGCCCTTTTATACAAGCAAAACAAAATAACAACCCTTCACTCTTAGGCTAGCACTTATAACAGAATTTTAAAATTTTGTTACTCTCTCTTATATACAAAGCCAAAACAGAATTAAACTCTCACACCTCCCTTAATTCTGATCTCCTAAGTCCATCAAGCCAATGCTGTCCTTTTCAAGTACAAGACCTGCCTCTGTTGGTGTTGCTGCTGAATTACATTCAACCATGTTGAATCTCTTCAATATTTCTGTTGCATACTTGCTCTGGTGCGTCAAAATACCTCTCTCAGTCTTCTTGAATTCAAATCCAAGGAAATAGGATAGAACCCCCATATCAGTCATTTCAAACTCACTCATCAATTCCCTTTTCAGTTCTGCTATCTCACTTTCATTACCACCAGTGATCAACAAATCATCCACATAGAGGCATATAATAATGATATTACCTACTGATTTGGATCTTACATAGACTCCAAACTCACAGCTACACTTATCAAAGCCAATTTTCATCATAAAACTGTCAATTTTCTTGTTCCAAGCTCTTGGGGCTTGCTTAAGTCCATAAAGAGCTTTTCTCAACCTGAGAACCTTTGACTCTTGGCCAGCTATAGAGAATCCAGGTGGCTGAGTCACATAGACCTCCTCATCAAGAGGACCATTTAAGAAAGCACACTTCACATCTAGTTGGTGCATTGTCCAATTCTTTAGGCTAGCAATTGCCACTACTGTTCTAATAGTCTCAATTCTAGCAACTGGTGCAAACACCTCTCTGTAGTCAATCCCAGCTTTCTGTAAAAATCCTCTAGCCACAAGTCTAGCTTTATACTTGACCACCTTGCCTTCTGGATTTGTCTTAATCTTATAGATCACTTCACATCAATGGGCTTCTTCGATTTTGGTTGAGATACCAGCTCCCGCACTTGATTTTTCTCAATAGATTTAAGCTCTTCTGTCATAGCTTCAACCCACCTTTGATCAGTCATAGCATCTTCAAAGTTTATTGGTTCTGCTTCAGAAAACAGAGCAAAATGTACAAGATTCCCATCTACACTTACATCAGCATCAGACAACATCTCAAAACCTTGAAATCTAGCTGGTTTGGGTGCATTTCTCTGGGGTCTCACTTCTCTTTGAGTGGTATTACCATTCCCTTCACTTGTTTCTTCCTCTTCTGACCTTATCATTATTGAAGGTCCCTTCATTTCAGTATTCTGCTCCCAGTTCCAGCTTCTAGATTCATCAAATACCACATCCCTACTGATTATTATCTGCTTACTCTTCGGATCAAACAGCTTATAGCCTCCAGTTGAGTGATATCCGAGTAAGATCATTTGTTCACCTTTATCATCTAGCTTCCTTCTTAACTGATCTGGGATATGCCTAAAACAAAGTGATCCAAAGATTCTAAAATGGCTCACATTTGGTTTAGCACCACTCCAAGCTTCTTCAGGTGTTATTCCTTCCAATCTCTTTGAAGGGCTCCTATTCAAAATGAAGACAGCTGTAGACACTGCCTCTCCCACAAGTACTTGGGCAGACTCTTGCCTTTCAACATGCTCCTTACCATATTCATTATGGTTCTATATTTTCTTTCTGCAGCTCCATTATGTTGAGGTGTATAGGGAGGAGTCACTTCATGAATTATGCCTTCTTGGTCACAAAATTCTTGAAATTCTGTTGAAACATATTCACCACCACCATCTGTTCTCAATATCTTGATCAATGAGCCACTTTGCTTTTCTGCCATATTTTTGAACTTCTCAAAGACTTCAAAGACATCACTCTTCCTTCTTATTAGGTAAACCCATACTTTCCTAGTCAATTCATCAATAAAGGATATGAAGTATTTGTTTCCACCCAGAGATTCAGTTTGCATAGGGCCACACACATCAGAGTAAATCACCTCAAGTTTCTCTTTTGCCCTGATTGGTACATTTTGTTTGAAAGTGCTTCTTGATTGCTTACACTGTAAACAACCATCACATACTTCACTAGGAGGCTTGATCTGAGGCAAACCCAGCACCATTTCTCTTGAGTTTAGCTTAATCAGATCTCTAAAATTTAAATGGCCAAATCTGTAATGCCATAACCACTCTTCACTGTTTACTGTAGTAGTAAAACACTTTTATTCTATCACATCAATCTCAATTTTGAATGTTCTATTTTTTGAAAGAGGGGACTTCAAAATGAGCTTGTGATTTCTGTCAAACACTCTCAACATCTTATTTTCAAGCTTAGTCATAAAGCCCTTTTCTAATAATTGACCTAAGCTGAGTAGATTACTTTTCATACCTGGTACAAAGAGTACATCAGTGATGCAAGACTGACCTCCATCCTTTGTTTTGATAAGGACCTTCCCAATTCCTTCAGCAGTCAAGATTCTATCATCAGCAAATTTGACTTGGCTCTTCACAGATTGATCAAGGTTGAGAAACCACTCTCTTCTTCCTGTCATATGAGTGGAGCAACCTGTGTCTAGGTACCAACAATTATCACTTGCCCCTTCAATTTGAGTAGTTACCATTAGCAGTACCTGTTCAGTGTCATCATCTTCTTCCTGAGCCAATTTTGCATCATCACCTTTAGGTTCTCTTTTGTTATTGGGTTTGCTGTAACACTCATCAGCAAAATGCCCAAACTTTTGACAGTTAAAGCATTGAATACTTCACTGTTCTGATTTCCCCTCCATTTATTGCTCTTCCCTACAGTTTTGTCTTTATTCCATCTATCACCATGCTTCTTTGGATTAGACCGTGCTTGCAAGGCTTGTTCACTTTTCTTCTCATTTATCCTTTCATTCATTCTCTGTTCATGAGATTCCAAAGATCCCTGCAATTCCTCTAGGCTAAGCTCTTCAAGATTTTTGGATTCCTCGATGGCTACCACAATATGGTCAAACTTGGGTGGCATGGTTCTAAGCACTTTCTCTACAACTGATTGCACAATTATCTTTTCTCCATAGCCCTTCATTGAATTCACCACTGTCTGCACTTTTGTGATGTACTCAGCAACTGATTCATTCTTTTCCATTTGTAGTAGTTCATATTGTCTCCTCAGTGTTTGCAGCTTGATCTTCTTGGTTTTTGTGGCTCCATCATAAGATTTCTGCAGAATGTCCCATGCTTCTTTGGAGGTTTGAGCCATTGCTATCTTTTCAAAGTTAGCAGCATCTACACTTTGGTGCAAAATGAAAAGTGCCTTGCAATCTTTCTTTTCTTTTTCTCTATCAGCAGCCTTTTGTTCCTCTGTTGCTCTCTCTCCCACAGGTATATAACCTTCTTCTACGAACTCCCAAACCCCTTGGAATCGCATCACCACCCTGATCTGAATCTTCCAATTTTCATAGTTCATTCCTGTGAGAACTGGTAGATTTGCAGGAATTGAGCCAGATACTGCAGCCATCAAAGAACTCCTTCAAGAACACCTCCAAGAACCTTTCTTTAACGATTCTTGCCCCTTCTATCGAAACCAATGCTCTAGATACCAATTGTTGGAACACACACTGTTCCTCACTCAATTGCAAGAGATGCAATTCACTCCCTCACACATTCACTCTTGTATCACTCACTGTTTTCTAAGCACAGAATTGCACAGAATTGCACACCTACTAGGAATAGCACTAGAGACTGAAAATGATAGAATGAAAAACAACCCCTTTATTAAGATGTATGATTGCCCCTTTTTATCCAAGCAAAAACAAGGTAACAACCCTTTCACTCTTTAAGCTAGGCACTTATAACAAAAATTTGAAAAATTTGGTAACTCTCTCCTTTTGAATGACACAAGTACCTGAGAGAACCAACAATCTGTTTTAACTCAGTTGCATCGACTTTGTCTTCCTTGCCCTCCTTTTCAAGTACAAGACCTGCCTCTGTTGGTGTTGCTGCTGAATTACATTCAACCATGTTGAATCTCTTCAATATTTTTGTTGCATACTTGCTCTAGTGCATCAAAATACCTCTCTCAGTCTTCTTGAATTCAAATCCAAGGAAATAGGATAGAACCCCCATATCAGTCATTTCAAACTCACTCATCAATTGCCTTTTCAGTTCTGCTATCTCACTTTCATTACCACCAGTGATCAACAAATCATCCACATAGAGGCATATAATAATTATATTACCTACTGATTTGGATCTTACATAGACTCCAAACTCACAGCTACACTTATCAAAGCCAATTTTCATCATAAAACTGTCAATTTTCTTGTTCCAAGCTCTTGGGGCTTGCTTAAGTCCATAAAGAGCTTTTCTCAACCTGAGAACCTTTGACTCTTGGCCAGCTATAGAGAATCCAGGTGGCTGAGTCACATAGACCTCCTCATCAAGAGGACCATTTAAGAAAGCACACTTCACATCTAGTTGGTGCATTGTCCAATTCTTTAGGCTAGCAATTGCCACTACTGTTCTAATAGTCTCAATTTCTAGCAACTGGTGCAAACACCTCTCTGTAGTCAATCCTAGCTTTCTGTAAAAATCCTCTAGCCACAAG
>NC_038241.2:3467494-3468324 GCF_000004515.6 Glycine max
TCATACCTGGTACAAAGAGTACATCAGTGATGCAAGACTGACCTTCATCCTTTGTTTTGATAAGGACCTTCCCAATTCCTTCAGCAGTCAAGATTCTATCATCAGCAAATTTGACTTGGCTCTTCACAGATTGATCAAGGTTGAGAAACCACTCTCTTCTTCCTGTCATATGAGTGGAGCAACCTGTGTCTAGGTACCAACAATTATCACTTGTCCCTTCAATTTGAGTAGTTACCATTAGCAGTACCTGTTCAGTGTCATCATCTTCTTCCTGAGCCAATTTTGCATCATCACCTTTAGGTTCTCTTTTGTTATTGGGTTTGCTGTAACACTCATCAGCAAAATGCCCAAACTTTTGACAGTTAAAGCATTGAATACTTCTTTTGTCGAACTTCTTTCTATTTGAAGAGTTTTGGGAATTGGATCCCCCTCCTTTCTTGTGGTCCTTATCACTGTTCTGATTTCCCCTCCATTTATTGCTCTTTGCTTCAGTTTTCTCTTTCTTCCATCTATCACCATGCTTCTTTGGATTAGACCGTGCTTGCAAGGCTTGTTCACTTTTCTTCTCATTTATCCTTTCATTCATTCTCTGTTCATGAGATTCCAAAGATCCTTGCAATTCCTCTAGGCTAAGCTCTTCAAGATTTTTGGATTCCTCGATGGCTACCACAATATGGTCGAACTTGGGTGGCATGGTTCTAAGCACCTTCTCTACAACTGATTGCACAGTTATCTTTTCTCCATAGCCCTTCATTGAATTCACCACTGTCTGCACTTTTGTGATGTACTCAGCAACTGATTCATTCTTTTCCATTTGTAGTAGTCAATCG